>NW_008590331.1:0-35240 GCF_000691845.1 Merops nubicus | reverse complement strand
TCAAAAACTTCTTCCTTCTCTCTAGTCTAAATCTCCCTCTTTGAGTTTAAAACCATCCCCCCTTGTGCTGTCACAACAGGCCCTACTGAGAAGCCTGTCCCCAGCTTTCTTCCAGGCCCTCTTGAAGTCCTGGAAGAAGAAGTCTGTCCCCAGCTTTCTTCTAGGCCCTCCTGAAGTCCTGGAAGAGTCACCAGAAGGTCTCTCCAGAGCCTTCTCTTGTCCAGGCTGAACAACTTCAGCTCTCTCAACCATTTCCCTCAGTGTAAGTCACCCCAGATTGTTCATGGCACTCCCAGTATCTTATTTTTTACATCTACATCTTGGAATGGGGGCAGAAAAAGTCATGAGGATGTTTTGTTGCTGGAACACTGAGGTTTTCCCTTTTTTCTCCTCTCAGTGCCTTACCATCACACCAAAAACAGTGGGGTGGGTAGACCCCAGCCTTTGGGTTAGGTTGTCTCTATGAAGTGCAGAGGAAGGAGGATTTCCCAGGTACAAAGGTCTGACCTCGTGAAGTTCAGCAAGGGCAAGTCCTGCACCCAGGGAGGAATGATCCCATGTACCAGTACAGGTTAGGGGTTGGCCTGCTGGAAAGCAGCTCCATGGAGAAGGACCTAGGGGGTAAGAAGTTCACCATGAGCCAACTGTGTGCTCTTGAAGCCGTGAAGGCCAATGTTATCTTGGGGTGCATGAAGAAGAGTGTGAGCAGCAGGCCAAGGGAGGCTCTCCTCCCTCTCTGCTCTGCCCTGGTGAGGCCACATCTGGAGTATTGGGTCCAGTTCTGGGCTCCCCAGCTTCAGAGGGACAAGGAACTATGTCACTCCAGTGGAGTCTACGAAGATGCTGAGGGGACTGGAGCATCTCTGTGACAAGGAAAGGCTGAGAGCCCTGGGGCGAGCCCTGGGTCTGCTTAGCCTGGGAAGGAGAAGACTGAGAGCAAGTCTGATCAATAGCTAAAGGGGAGTGTTCAAGAGGATGGGGCCAGACTCTTCTCAGTGCTGCCCAGAAACAGGACAAGGGGCACTGGGCACAAACTGAAACACTGGAAGTTCCATCTCAACATAAGGAGAAACTTCTTTGCTGTGAGGGTGCCAGAGCCCTGGCCCAGGCTGCCCAGAGAGGCTCTGGAGGCTCCTTCTCTGCAGAGATTCCAAGCCTGGGCAACCTGCTCTGGGTGACCCTGCCTTAGTCAGGGGGTTGGCCACGATGATCTCCAGAGGTCCCTTCTAAGCCCTACCATCCCCTGATTCTGGGCCTGGCCTGTTGCCTATTGTCTCTTCCTTTCTTTTTCTAAGCCCTACCATCCCCTGATTCTGTAAGCACTGGCCTGTTGCCTATTGTCTCTTTCTTCCTTTCTTCTCCTCCTCTCTGCACTCTTCTTCCATGTTCTCATACTTCTCTTAACGTTTAGGAAGCCCCTCTACACGTCTGTATTTGTATGTGCAGGTCACAGCAGTATGTTTGTGCCCTAGAAGGATTCAAGGATTCCTCATAGCTGAGTGCAGGAGACCCAGTTGTCATGTCAGCTCCTTCCCTTTCTCCTTTCCTCTCTCACTGTCCATTTTAGGACCTGTCCATGCCTGAAATAAGAGTGTGGTGCCTTTTCCCACACTGGGGCAGTGAGTCTGGGCTCACCTGGGGAGATTGGTGTGCACATGGTGTGTGAGCCTGGTGTTCCCCAAGCATGGGTGTGTTGAGCACGTACAACTTGGCCACTGCTTGGGGAGTTCTCTGGCTCCTGGGACAGAGATCTTACTGGGGATTAGCTGCTGCCAGATGATGTATCCAGCTCTCTCCAGAGGAGCCTTGGGGAAGGGAGTAGCTACAGGTGGTCTGTAGGACACACTGTCACAAGAGGCCATGTTAGACATCCCTGCAGCCTGAGGGTCTCACAGCCTTGGAGTTCAGCTGCTGCCCAAGCTGTCTGCCTCCTCGAGCAGTTAGCCCAGAATGGGGCCAGCCGTGGGCTCCTTTGGTCTCATCTTGCTCTGACTGTCCCAGCACTGGTGGCACCTCTTGCTCTCCTGCCACAGGGGAGGTGGGGCTTGGATGGGAGTCGCCGTTTCCAGTTCCACACTGGAAACTCTATTTCATAGAGAGTTTAAGTAGCATGGGTGGTGGTGGCAGATTGAATTCCTTCCTGGGTTGGGTCATTGGTTTTGCCTTTTTTCCTCCTTTCTGAGCCTGAACAAATGAAGGAGAGACCAAGATAGTTCCCCTGAGCATCAGCCTACACACCATTGTGTTTTTCAGCCCATGGCTGAGGAGTCTGGTGCTGGGCTGTGGATGGGCTGTGGTTCCTGGCAGGCAGTGGAGCACCACACCTTGGACTGCCATGTTAACAATTGCAATGGACCTGAAGCCTGCTGGGCCAGCTGCTGCTAACCTGATTGTCTGTAATTCTGCAGATACACCCCCAGATACTTCAAAATGAGGGTGTCTGGGTGATGGAGGGGTGGAAAGGAGGGTGGGCACAAATATGTATGTGTATATCTACAGGTACAGTGCCTTCTACTGACAAAAGGTTCTCCAGGCACTGAAATACTTGGATCTACATAAGGTCTGTGTTTTGTGTCAGGCCTTTGCCAGCGAGGATACCTGCAGATGGCAGCTGTAGGTAGATGGGATTGTCAGCCTCCCTCTGCCTCTGCTCGCTGGAGCTACAGGAGAGAACTGATGGACCAGCTTTGTTACTGAAAGCATCTCCCTTAACAGCTGAATCCTGGAGATGCCTCTTAGAGCAACTTCCTTCTGGTGGACTCTCCTGACGAGATCACAGCTGGCTTTTGGTCTCTGAGTGTCATGAGGAACATCTAGTTAGGTCTGTTCTTACATCTGAAATACATTGAAAGGTGCTTTGCAGAGAAGCAGCAGTACAGCAGGATTTGAGAGCGGGTGATACAGGGTAATGGTTTTGGGGACAGTGTGCATTTCCCTTCCTCATTCTGAAATTCCTGATGTCTATAAAATCATGAAACTTGACTTAGCACCAGTAGTCGTGACCATACAATGTTTTGATTTTCTCTTCTTGCACCAAGGTTGAAATTTTGTGCTTTATAGCTGCTCTGGTGTGTCCTGTCCAGCCTCAGAATTGTCCGGTAAAATAAATTCACCGTGGTGGTTACTGCTGCTCTAAACAATTCATGGAGAAGACAAATAATGATAACTCATGTTGTTCTTCACCCTTTTATTCTGCCCCGAGTGCTGGTGCAGTCTCAGGACAGCCTCTCAAGGCATGAGAGAGGAAATACTTTGGGCTGAGAAGGTGGTTGAGGAGAGGAACCAGTGACTGAACCCTCGGCTGCCTAATCACCATTTCTGGTGGTGGGAGCTGGACAAGTGGCAGTTCTGACCAGAATGTGCCTGGGTTTAGAGTGACTGTCACCTCACCGAGGCCACGGACGCGGGGTTCTGTTGGGAATGTTGTGGCTCTGGTGTGTAGTGGGGATCCTGGCAGGTCAGCTTCCTCACACCTGCTGAGCCTGCTGACGTGGCTGGTCACGGGCTGGCAGGTGACAGGCCAGCGCCGCAGTGTCCCCTGTCGGCTCTGCAGGGTGCCAGGTGCTGGCAGCTGTCCCCACCCTGCTGAGCCCTGGGGGCTGGGTGCTGTGCCTGGTGCTGGGCACTCGCAGGATGCACCCGGCCTGACTTGCTGGGGTGCAGAGCTGCTGTTGGCTCTTCTGGAAAGCAAGAGGTGGGACGTTACTTGGTTGTCACCTTCCTTTAGGTGGAGACAGCCAGCCTTCAGAAGCTGGCTTCTTCTAAGATTTGTGGTGTTTGAGGTAAGATGGTGGCCTGATCTATTAATTTTTCTCTTTTTTTGTGTTTTTCTACATTCCAGGAAGGGTGCTTGTGGCCTTCAGAAAGCTCAGTGTCACGCCAGGGTGCTTCAGAGGTACAGACACTTTTCTTACCTTCACCAGTGTGCTTTCCTCTTTCCTGTTACGTCTGCTTGACTCCTCTCAAAAGCATGCATCTCTTTAGTAAAAGAAGCTTTTCCAGTGTAGGCCAGGAGCCAGGGTCACGTGGACACCTAGGCCTGCCTTAACTCCCACTCTGTAAATGCATAAGACTTTGTCATTATGAAATTTTACCTGCCTGACACCTCATCTCTGTCTGCAGCTCCCTGTGTCATAGCAGAGGTTCACAGGTAAGTGGTGGAGGTCCCTCTCTCAAACAGTGGCTCAGTAATTTGAGTGTTCAGTGCAGTCTGCCAGACCAATTGCTCTTCTCCCTGTGTTTTCCCTCAATTTACAACATGTATCCTATCACCAGCATCTCCTGTGTTCTGACTAACACAGAGACCTGGTCTGAGTGGTAATTTGTGGGTGTGTTTCTCCAAGTGGCCCAGATCATCTGTCCTAACAGTGAATCTTCTGGTGGTTGACCTTGCATCTGTGATGCAGGGCTGAAGACCCTGCATGGACCCAGAACTGTGAAGAGCAGTTTGATAGACCCACATCTAAGAAGCTGCTGTGTCTCTAGGTCTGGGATAGACCAAGGGAGGAGCAATAGCTTCTCACAGAGTGCCTTGAACTCTTCTGTTGTAGAGCCTGACCTCCTCCAGGGCTCGATATGCCAGGGGCGTTTTTTCCAGTCGCGGTGCAGAAGCCTTGCAGGTCCTTCTTGGAGGCTGGGTTCTGCCTGAGAGCTGGGGGGAGGAGAGACCTGATATGCCCTGGTGGTGAAGGCATGAGCTGTGCCAGGCCTCCACACAGTGTCCTGAGAGACCATCCAAAAGCTCTGGTGCAGCAGGGCATCCCTCTGGCTCCGAGCAGGGGAGGCAGGCTCAGACTGCAGCTGGAGTTCAGTGTTGGGAAGTTTTTGTGGAACTAGTTAATTAGCAAGACTAGAAAGTGTTGGCTGTCTACAGAAGCCACCGTTTTCTCTCAGCTCTGCATGTCCTGGTGTCAGAAGGAGCTGTGTGTTGTGTTAGCCCCTCCTGCCCCCTCTCCTCGGGTGGGTGTGGGTGGGAGCACACGTGCACAGCGCCCGCTGGCCCAGTCCCTTCAGACAGGTGGCAGGGAGAAGCATCTGCTGCCGCCTTGGCCCTCGGCAGGCGGGGAGCACGGTGCTGCTTGCTCAGAGCTGGGCTCACGCCTCCCTCTCTTCCCCTTGCAGATCATGTACGCTCCCAGGTCCAGGGACAGGTTCACCGCCCCGTCCTTCATGCAGCGGGACCGCTTCAGCCGCTTCCAGCCCACCTACCCCTACCTGCAGCACGAGATCGACCTCCCTCCCACCATCTCCCTCTCCGACGGGGAGGAGCCGCCGCCCTACCAGGGCCCCTGCACGCTGCAGCTGCGGGACCCCGAGCAGCAGATGGAGCTCAACCGGGAGTCCGTCAGGGCGCCGCCCAACCGAACCATTTTTGATAGCGACTTGATAGACGTCTCCGTGTACAACGGGGGCCCCTGCCCTCCCAGCAGCAACTCGGGCATAAGTGCAACCAACTACAGCAGCAACGGCAGGATGGAAGGACCGCCCCCCACCTACAGCGAGGTCATGGGGCACTACCCGGGCTCCTCCTTTTTCCATCACCAGCACAGCACCGTGCCTCCTTCCTCGCAGAGGGGGAGCAGACTTCACTTTCAGCAGAACAGTTCAGAGAGCACAATAGTCCCCAGCAAAGGCCACGAGAGGAAACCGGGGAACCTGGTGTAGGCTCCGTTGGAGCTGAGGAGGAGAGGCCGCGGCAGGGCGGAGGAGGAGGAGGAGGAGGAGGAAGGTCCCCGTGCCCCGGTGCCCGGTGTTGTTTCGTTTCACGTGGTACCGCTCAGTAAAACCAAACGTGCAAACCAGTTCTTTGTTTCTGATTCCTTTCAGGGGAATTGCATGCAGAGCAGATGGAAAGGAACACAAACCTCCGTGCAGTTTGTCGACGAGCAGTGTTTCGGGGCGGGGTGGGGGGGGAGATCTTATTTTTTTTTAATAAACTATTTCAATTATTTAATTCTAAAAGTTAACTTAGCACAGAAACGAGGCTTGCACAGCCTGTTTTATACTCGCAGAAGGAAGAAGGTGGTTTTGCTAGAGGATGGGGGAAGAATTGGCCAGTTTGCTTTTTTATTTCTCCCAGGATGTGGATTTTATTTTTTTTTTTTTAATATGAAACAAAATTCCTGTTTTGTGTGCCAAGGTATAAAGTTGAGAACTTAGATGAATGCAAGGAATTAAATTTGTGTTGTGATAACTGTGTTTTAAAAAGTTGCACTATCTTAATGTTTTTTTTTAAAAAAAAAAATATATATGAGGGAACTGTTTTATGTGAAGTTCTTCTATATGTTGTCTCTTCACCTGTGGAATAACAGCAGAGCCCCAGATGTAATCTGGAGGAGCTTGCCCCCCTCCCCCCGGGTTTGCTAGGAAAAGGGGACAGGACTTAGCCTGGCATCTCTTGACTTTTACAAACCAAGAAATACAGGGACACTTGTCTTGGCAATAATTTGCATTCAAAAACCAGTGTGTCACTGAGGTGTGTGGGGGGCTTTGGGGTGGAAGGAGGCAGACAGGAGCTCCCAGCATCCCCCAGCCCTTAGGGCTTGGCCGCCTCGACTCTCGGTCCCCTACCCGGCAAAGCGAAGCCCCAGACGCGTTAATTCCTGTCGGTTCTAACCAAGTGCTGCCATCCCTTTCCTTCTCATACTGCAGTATTGCCAGCACTTACATTCTAGAGATTTCTGTCCTCACTGTAGCCTGAAATGTATTTAGTCACATATCATGACATTATGCAATAAATGGTTTAAAAACGCCGGGGGTTTTCCCCCCGTGATGCTGTTCCAAGACGTGAGACTCTGTTGTGCTTTCCGCTCCCCACTTCACCCCCTAGAGCCCCAGGTCCAGGCCTGGAGATCCCTCCTGTGGAAGCCCAGGGGCCTTCATAGCCGGGACGTGCCCCGTGCAGTTTCTGCAGCAGCAGCTACTCCCACCACGACCCGTTTGGCTCTGGGTCCCGTTGTGGAAACCTTCCTTGGTGGGCGTCCTTCAGCTGACGCCCGCGACGCTGCCTCCACCTCCTGGGTGTCTGTCACCCTGGCTTTGCCACGCTGCCCGTGGGAGGTGTTCCCTGCCCCTGAAGTGGCTCGTGGGGGTGGCTCTTCCCTGGTGGTCCCGTGTGGAGCACGCCGGGTGACAGGAGGGTGATGGTGACATCACAAGCACACGACAAAGCACAACTTGCACTTCAGATGCGTTTCGGCAACGGACTTAAACGGTCGGACCTTGAGAGTCTTCACTTGGATAGTTTCTAGTACCTAGGAGTGTGTCGTAGACCTTTTCACTTTAAGATCTTTCACTTTTTTTTCTCTTTTCCTTAAGCCTCGTGCTTGGTTGCGGGCGGCGGCCGCGGAGGGCTCCGGGGAGGAGAACCCAGGCGCCTGGTCCCGTGGCTGGGGGCTGGATTTCTGCAGGACTTCTCTGCACCCGGGGGCTCTGATCACTGAAGTGCATCTTTGATCTATGCAGAGTTTTAATGCCAAAACAGTGTGCGTGTCTGCGTGTGTGTTTTATGGGCCTCAGCGCGGATTTCTTTTTCTTCATAAGGTGACTTGGTTTTGTTCTAGTTTAGAAAACGTTTGTGTGAGCTGGTGGTCTGAATACACAGCCTCGTTTGTCTCTGTGATTGTGGTTTTGGTCTGAGTCACGTTGGTAACGTGGAGCAAAACTGCCTTTTAATTTGTGTGGTGTTCACAGGGAGAGAGAGATTGTACAGTGGGTTTCACTCGTTTTTGTGTGTTTCCACCCAGCCCCACGGGAGGGGTGTCCAGGAGATGAGCAGGTGGCTGGCAGTCAGCTAGGGCTCTCATCATGTCTGGTTCCTGGGAATAAAAGCTGTGAAGTTAGACTTGTGCAAACAACCTATGAATTCTTAGTTTAAGAAAAAGAAAATAAACAGAAGGCCAAACCGGCAAGTGTTGGATTTGGTTTTTGGTGGTTTTTGTTGTCCTTCAGAAGTGAGCTTGTAAGCCAGATGATGTGTGTGCCTCCACAAATACTGTGCTGTTGCCTAAATGAGGATTGTGTAGCCAGGAAGCCTGGAGGTGGGAACAGCTGGAACTCCATGGTCATGGCAGAGCACATCTGGACTGGGCCCTGGGCTTGGACCAGTCAAGTACCAACTTGTCCCTGTGCACAGATCTCAGCAAAGCGAGCCTTGAACTTGCCTTCAGAGTCACCTCTTGGGAGCAGGCTTTCTCTGAGGATGGCCCTTTGCCACCTTTTGCCATCCCTGCTGCGTGCCAGCAGATTTACACCCTTCCCAGTAACGTCCTCCAGCGTGACACGTGCACTGCTGTCTCTTCAGTCTTTCTTGGCTGAGGGAATCTTCCCGTGCGTGGCAGATGTGACGAGTTCCAGTTCTGTAGAAAGGATTTGTTTAAAAAGAACTTGGTGTTTGCTCCCCTGCTGGTTGCATTTCCTCTTGCATCTTGGCCTTCCCATGGGTTTCTGCTGTCTGAAGCTAACGTGCAGCGGGTAGACCTGTCAGCCCTGAAAGTCTGGTCACCTGGGGGTTGCTAGAGGTGAGCTTGCTCTCTGCTGCTTTTGCTGGGGGCCTCTACTAGGAGTAAATATGCTACTTTCTGATGAGTATTAGTGGTCTCTGGTTGGAGCACTGGCAGTACTATGATGCTGCAACAGTGTGTGTTTTGCTTTTTTGTTTTCATTGCAGTGAGAGAAAATCCCAGAATCATTAAGGTTGGGAAGGAGCTCAAGTCAAACCATCACCCACCACTACCATGACCACTAAACCAAAATAAGCCCTTGTAAACAGAACAGAAGGGTAAAAGAAGGAATATCAGGATTAGATAGCACTACCAGTCTTTACAGGCCTAGAAAGGGCTGATCTGGGAAGACAGGTAATTCTGGGAAGCATTTATTGAAAAGTCCCTTTGAAAATATCCAGAATTCTTCAGCTGTATTCCACAGCCACTCAGATGAAGCTTTGTAAATGACAAAAGATTTCAGCAAACAGTTCCACCTCCATACTGGTGGTTTTTTGTGTGGAGGTTCCTCTGTGGTGGATCCTTTTAGCCTGCATCCTGGTTGCATCTCCTGACCTTTGCCCAGTAACCCATCTTCCCAGAATTCAGTCCAGTGATGTCCCCACTTCAGAAATTTTCTAAAAGGTTTTTCTTTTAAATGTACCCTTAAGAAAAGAAGCATTATGACCTGCATCCTAGTGCAAAGGGTAATTTTTTTCCTGTGCTTCAAAGACTTGCACACTGGGCGTGCATCTGAGTTTTCATGCTTTAGAAGGAAGGTGCAGGTCCTTGAGGAAGGTATTTGTGTTCCTGCAGTGGTGGGATCTGCAGGAGCCGTGGGTCAAGCTGTGCTTCACTTGGGTTTTATTTGCTTGTCCATTTCCCCACCAATTTGTCCCAGCTGGAACATTGCTTCTGTTATCCCGAATCTCTGAATCTTTGTGTTGCAGAAATACATTCAAAAACGTGTTGCTGAGACACTTGTTTTCCTGTGGATGTGTTTGAGGGAAGGGCAAGGAGTGAAGTGACATGGTTTCTGAAGGAATGTGCTTTCTGTGCAGCGGGGAGAGAGCCTTGTCCTGCTGGAGAGCCCCAGGCTGGCTGGGGCAGCCCTGTCTGATGTGCTCATCTCTAACCTGCCAGGGGGTGGGATGTTGGACCTTAGAACTGACACTGATCCGTAAGGAATGTTGGAATGGTTTGGAGGAGATTGATGGGAACCTTCCCCTGACTGAGCACTTGTGGTAACTGAGGTAACCTCATTTCATAGGCAAAGGAAGATTAAATAGTATGCTGGTGGACACAGATATGCTCCAAAATTGTTCTTTGCTTTCTTTTCTTTGTTTCTCTGCTCTTTTTTCCCTTCCCCCAGGGCTGAACAACAGGCTTGCTGCTGCATCTGAAGGTGTTCAGGACTCTTCACAGGCTCTCTCTGGTCATTACTGTTAAGTCATGTCCATGCTCATGGGTGTGCACACACAAACCTGTGCCTGTGTCCTCCCCCTGTGATTGTCTGTTAGTTACTCTGCCACAGCCCAGGAGTGCTCGTGGCTGTAGTTGTGCTCCAAGGAGCAGTGGCAGCTCCTTTGACAAGCGGCTGGAGGCAAGAGGAGTCTCTGCTTCTCAGTCCTGTGCATGGCCCTGTTTTCATCTCTAGGGGTGCTTCTTGCTCTGCAAGTTCTTGCCAAGGGCCTGGGGCACTTCGTGTATCTTCCATCCAACAGCTTTTGGGTGAGCTTTGAAAAATCCTCGTGCTTTTGGGACAACACTGACGTAGACCTCGTGCAGTGGTGCACAGGGAGGACACGTTCTTCACCTTCCCCAGCTCTCAGCAGCGTTTCCTCAAACCTGGCTGATGCTGGGGCCCAAGCCATCCATTCCTACAGTGGGCTCAGATGAAGCTGCCCTTCGAGTCCATCTTTGCTTTTTAGATAAAGGCTGTTGCAGATCATTTAATTACATGTACCTGGTCGTCTCCTGCACTGCGCTGCCTTTGTGCCAACCAGCACGTTTATATCTTTTCTCCTGAGTAGCCCCAAAAGTGTCAATTGTTTAATTCCTTGGAAGGAGGCGTTCTTATGGAACTGTCTGAGAGCTGGCGAGGCCTCTCAGGGCATGGAACAGCCCCTTGCTGAGGGCATCTTGAACTTCACAGGAGTTTTCCTCAGTCAGGAAATGAAGTTTAAAGTTTCGAGAGTGGCCCAGCAGGAAATGGTCATTCATAAGATTTAAAATTATTTTTGTTTTAATACTTAATATGCCATTTGTCAGGGTGTGCTTGTTAATCAGGGGTGTAAATTCCCTCTTTCTTTCTCTTTCTCTTTCTCTTTCTCTTTCTCTTTCTCTTTCTCTTTCTCTTTCTCTTTCTCTTTTCTCTTTCTCTTTTTCTCTTGTCTCTTTCTCTTCTCTTTCTCTTCTCCCCTTCTCTCCCTTTCCTTCCTTGGATCATGCTTGTCTGTCCACCCTGGTAGGTTTATTAACAAATTCCATACGTCCTGCTAAGGAATAATTTTGAGGAGGTTTGCATGTCAGTAGTTTGTAAGCAACTAAGGTGCCTCACGTTCAGGTCTGAGCAGATAGGGGTCCCCTTGCACTCGAGAGGGCCTGAGCCAGAGCCCAGGGAAGTTGGTGGGAAGACTCTTGCCAACCTCAGGGGGCTCTGGATCAGGCCTTTCCGCTCCCATCTTTGTCGTGCCTCACTTAAAATGGTGCTTTTTCAGTCGTCTGTCTTTTTTTTCCTGGGTTGTTTGTTTTCTTTTTCCTTTGTATGGTGCTGTGTATAACTTGAATATATTATGCACATATCCTACCCAATGGGTAGAACAAACAAACATACAAAAAAACACAAAAAGATGTTGTTAATACTGTAAGATAATGTATAGATGATACCAGTTTTAACACACACACACACAAAAAAGTGGCATGGACTTTGTGAATGCCAACTTCTGAGCTTGGTCCTTTTTTTGTAAGAAAATTTGCAAATGAATGCATACAAATGACAAAAAAAGTCTATGTAATTTTATTTTCCTATTAAATATCAATATACTATCAGAAGGGAAGAAGTTTGAACAAATCCTTTTCCACTAGCCTGTGAATAGCGATTGGTCGTTTGGTGCATCTTTGCTGTGAAGATTTGTTTTTGTCTAAATGTGTCACTTTAAGAAAAAGGAAAAAAAACCCCACAAAACAAAACCTGCACAGCTTTAACCTTGCAGTGAGATGATGCTTGTCTTGGTTGTTGCCTCTCTGTTGCTGAGTTGGACCAGTATTAGTTACTGCTTCTCCAGCAGATATGTTATTTATTATTATCCTTGATTACCTTTTTTTTAATTAACTTAGAAATGGGCTAAAACCTTTCGAATCACTTTCACCCACATCCTAGACTTGGAGTGAAGCTCAGACAGGTGGGAACTGACCCAAACCATCCCTGAGAGATCAAAACTAGGCCAACGAGAGTCTTGTGACCACGGGCAGCCCTTGCTCTGTGCTCCTGCCACCTCCAGCTGGCCCGAGGCTCGGGGTGTAGCTGGGGCTCGCCCACGACCAGCCCAGCTGCAGGGCTGTGAGCCTCAGGGGTGGACCAAGAGCAGCCACGGGTTGGTAGCCAGCCTGGAGCTGGAGCTTTGAGTGGGCAGCGCGGCCTCCAGCAGCAGCGGCTCAGCCCAGGCTCGGGTTTAAGATGATGGGAAAATGCTTAAACCCATCGAGAGCCAACGTGGGAACGTTGGGAGAGAGATCCCAACGCTTGAACGCCCTGCCAGGCTCCTGGGGAGTCTGCTCTCCATGCGCCGGGCTCTCTGCTGCCATGTTCCTGGCGTGGGCTCTTGGGGAAAGCAAATACCTCAGGAAAACTCAGCGGGAGCTTCTGGTGTGGAGACTTGCAGATGCTGCCCTTATCTTTGTCCCCTGTTCTGGCTGTCCCAGGCTGGCGGGTGACACGGGGTGCATTGGTCCCAGGTGGATACCAACTAACCTCCCACAGGGCCTCGTGTCTGTTTGTGCCCTTTTGATCCTCGCCAGGTGTAAGGTAGCAGTGTGTTGGGTTTTGGCTGAGATGGTGTTTTTGTTTGGCTTTTCAGATGACTAGCTAAAAGCTATGCTAAAAACTCAGGGGGCCTTATCGGGGGCCCAGTGAAGTCAGTGGTGAGGCTCCCTCTGGTTCGGGACATTGAGGACGGTGCCCTGGGGCACGGTCCTTCATGACTTCTCCTGTCGACCTGAAACTTCAGTTGGTCTGTCAGTGTCTTTCTGAAAGCCCTCCCAGGAGTCCTGTCTCTGAATGTTGATCAGGGTTGGTTTGGTTTTCTCTTGTTTTGAAGAAGGGTGTAAGTTTCTTATGGCCAGTTCTGCACCGTGGAGCCCTCGCAGGCAGCTCGTGTCCATCCCTCTCTCTGTTGAGCTGGTTAATGAGTAAGGATGCACATGGGGAAACACCTATTTCATGACTGTCATTTATTGTTTGTCAGGGCACAGAGCCATGTTTTTGGAAGTATTCCTTGCCTGGCCACCTTCACATTTCTGTTTGCACTGCAGTCCCCCTTCTGCACATGAAGGACGAAAAAGAAACACGACCCCCCCAGGCCTTGGCTGGGAAGACTCTGTACAGAGCAGCCCTCCCACTGGAGGAATCCAGGGTGGGGTTTACAGTAACAAAACTTGCATATTGAGTGGACCAAACTGGAGCCTGTCTCCTCTCAGAGGCACTGGTTTGCTTTGGAGCTGCAGGGGGAAGAGCAGACTGCCTGATAAGGGCCACGCTCTTCTCTCCCCCACCACGCGCAGCAGGCAGCCAAGACTTTAAAAGAACTATGAGCAGGAGTTAGGAGAGCCTCAGGCATCAGAGACCTGGACAGCAAAAATAACAATAATAATAACAATAACGATAAAATTTTCACTTTAATATTCTTTAACAAAGCTTTTCTACTTAGCACGACGACAATGTCAGAGTCGTTGGGGTTTTATCTTTGCCCAGCTGCCCCGTGCTGCTGTGCTCAGAGCATTTCACCCTGCTCTGCACGTCAGTCAGGCTGCTACACTTCAAATTAACCATCCAATGCCTGTTGTCACAGTGCTGACCCTTTCTTTGTCGTTCCTCGCTCGTTATTTTACAGTGTAAAATGCTTTATTGCTGTATGGAGATTTTTGTTCTGTATTTCCAACATTGTGGCTTTCAAGATCACGTTTTTCAACACGTCTCTTCTGTTTGTCCATTTTGTTTCAAGCTATTCTGAAATATGTACAGCACTATCAACAATATTTAATCTTTCTTTTAAATTTTATTGTTGTAAAAACAAAGCTGTTCAGTCTTTTTACAACCGTATTGGAATTTCTCAGTAGCTGTTCATGTGATGCTATGACAAACCTGGCTTGCTTTAATTATTATTATTATTTTTTTTTCAATCTTATTTTCCTTTTAACACAATTAATTTGTTGCTTATTTTCCACCGTAACTCCCAGTTATATACAAGGAAAGATTTCAACTGTTGTGTATCTGACTCTTTTAATTGAGCAAATGGTGATGTCCTAGTTTTTAGACCTAAGGTCTGTTTATTGCAATACTTTTAAAGGAAGATGTTGCTCTAAGTGCTGTTGTTAGTTTTAAATACAGATTTTATGCTTGTTCTTAATATGCTGTGGTTAAACCACGGCACAGAATTATTAAAAATCATGAAATGCATTTGTCTCCTGTTGAATTTATTTTCTCTTCGAAGTGAAAAGATCCCACAGAACAAAATAAAGTGAAACAAGAGTGGTTGTGGTCCAGTGTGGGGGGAGAGAGAGGGATGATGCAGTTGGTGAGAAGCTGGACAGAATGGTCCTGTGGGAGACCCTTGGCTTTGGTAATGCAGATCTTGGCAAGGTCAAACTGTCCCTGGCTGGTACCTGTCACTTTGCTGTGCTAAAGCTTAATAAAACTAAGAAAGAGTTATTTTTTTTTTTCTACAGGGCACTTAATTTCTATTTAAATATAGAGTCTTTATTTAGCAGGATTATTAAGGAAATAATTCTCTTGAATTATATATTGTGGTCTTCCAGCATCTGAAGAGGGGCTACAAGGAGGCTGGGGAGGGACTTTTGACAAGGGCTTGGAGTGAGAGGACAAAGGGTAATAGGTTCAAACGGGAAGAGGGGAGATTTAGATAGATAAGAAATTAGGAAAAAGTTCTTCACTAGGAGGATGGTGAGACACTGGCACAGGCTGCCCAGGGAAGCTGTGGATGCTCCATCCCTGGAAGTGTTCAAGCCCAGGTTGGATGGGGCTCTGAGCAACCTGCTCTAGTGGGAGGTGTCCCTGCCCACGGCAGGGGGGGGTTGGAACAATGTGATCTTCAAGGTCCCTTCTAACCCAAACCACTCTGTGATTCTCTGATTTCATACCTGTGCCTGTCACTGCAGGAGCTGCAGCTCTCTGTGGTTGAGGTGCAGTGCTTGGAGGGAGGTTGTACTTCAAACCTGGGGCTTTGCAGGAGCTCTGCTGTGGGAGCCACAGTCCCAGCCTGTTCCTGACACCCTGCTCACAGAGCAGCCTTCCAGTTACCCTCAGATAGGAACTGGGGGGGTGTTCCCCTTGATGCTTTTTCCAGGGTTTGCTTCTTTAGCTATTACAGTAATTACTTTTGGTTTGAAAGTCACCCTTTTCTGTTCCTGTAACCACCCTGAGTTACCTCTCCTCCATCTACAGCATTTTAATTCTTCTTGACTACTTAGAAAATGACTAGTTCCTTAGAAGTGCTCCAAATCTCCCAGCTCCTCCTCTGCTGCCTGAACCCTGGACTCCCTGGAAACCACATTATTTTTTTTTTTTCCAGAGCCTGCTTTGATCTTTTCCTTAATCTGGTTTTAATTGTATTTATATTTGTTTTATAATATGCCATTCTGTTTGATTGTGTTTTAAGATCTCTGCCAAGGGTTGGAGCTCAGAGCTGGGCTCTGGATGGGATGTCTCAGCTCAGTGGGGTTACTCCTGCCTCTTAAAAGATTAATACAGGGCTGCTGCAGCCCCGTGACACCTCCTGGTCTGGCTCCCAGGCTCCCAGCAGCATTGCCTCTCATCACAAACACCCTGTTTCTAACATCCCAAACCCTTTTCTGCCACGGCCCCCTCCGTAATGAGACTTCGTTACTTAGATGAAAATTAATTAGGCTTCTCTCATTATCACTGTTTTGATCGGCTGGGCTTTAAATGAGTTCTAATTAAAATGCACATTTTAAGGCCCTCGCTGCCGAAGCCTCGTCTGAGAGCTCGTTTCTGCAGCAGCTTTTGTGCAGTTTGTCTGGAGACACTTTTCAGCCCTCTCGTGTGGGCCAGGATAAAAACTTGCATGGGTTTTTTTTCTTGTTTCCTGTGTTGTGGGTTGTTTTCGTTTGTCAGGGTGAATCCCAAATGATTGAATCCCAAATGATTGCTGCCGAGAGCAGGGACTGGAGCTGAGGTAACGCACCCTTTGCACGTGGTGACTGGGGGCTGAGTTTCTCACCATCCTGTGGAGTCACCAACATCACTTGTCCCTAGAATGTTTCAAGACCTAAATGATTGAATCCCAAATGATTGCTGCCCAGAGCAGGGACTGGAGCTGAGGTAACACATCCTTTGCACGTGGTGACTGGGGGGCTGAGTTTCTCACCATCCTGTAGAGTCACCAACATCACTTGTCCCCAGAATGTTTCAAGACCTGAGGGAGAAGCTACCTGCTGTGCTGGCTACTATGTCCCTGCCTCTTTCTGCTCACCTGAGGTGTTCCAAACTGCCTTTAACAGCTGATTTAAGCTGGCTGGGCTGTATGAGCTGGCTCAGGGACGTCTGTGCCATGCTAAGCTGGGCTGCCAGTGGACATACTAAGCACAGCTAGAGGAGGGGCACGTTGAAGGCTTCCTCTCCTTAGAAGAACTGGGTTCACCAGAAGATATTTTGTGCCCTTTAATGTTTCCAAGGTGAGGCACAATGGAGGGCAGTAGCAGAAAGGTGCTAAATGATGGGGAAACGTGTTGAGACGCATGTGGCAGGTCTCAGAGCAGACTGTGGTGATGCTGGGGGTAATCACAGACTCATAGAAGGGTTGGAAGGGGCCTTCAGAGGCCATCTAGTCCACCCCACCCCCCCCAGCAGGGAGCAGGGACATCTGCAGCTAGAGCAGGGTGCTCAGAGCCCCGGCCAACCTCACCTGGGATGGTTCCAGGGATGGGGCAGCGACCACCTCTCTGGGTGTATGACCTTCCTCTCACCACCATCCCCAGTCCCTCCACCTGGGAGGTGATTCCTGCCCAGTCCAAGGCAGGTGTCCCTCTGGCTCATGCAGAGCTGGTGTTTGGCTGATAGTCCCCTCCTCCAGAGGGCATCTTGGTTCGTGGGGCCCAAAGCTGCCTCTGTGAGCCCCAGCAGCTCCTTCAGTGCCCACCCCAGCTCCCCCCAGATTAACTGACAGTCCAGCTGAGTGGAGAGTTCTGCTCTAATCCCATGCTGTGTGCCACAGACATGGGCTCAGACAGCTTGACCTACATTCAACCCTGGGCAGCAAGAAACTCCAAGGGGGGGGAAAAAGAAAGGAAAAAGTTGTTTTCCTCTCAGAGCAGCAAGACCCTTGCAGCTTATTGCGTGTCCCTGTGTATCTCCATACGTGTGTAACTGTGCTACAGAGCTGTGAGTGTTCCCTAAGCAGAGCCACGTCTGCCCCAGCTGATTTGCTGGGTGAAGAAGCCACACGAGTCCAAGGTAAGAGCCCGGTGTGCTGCCACAGCTTTCCAGCAGGGCTCAGGGCAACAGCCAAATGCACAGGAGCCAGTTCTTCCCCAGCAGGGGGGTTAGGAGGGAAGTGCTATAAAATGTGCTTACGGCTGAAGACTTCACGGCTCTCAGGGGAAAAAGCTGATGAGCTGGTGATGCTCAGTACAGGTTTTGTTGGGCAAGGCCAGCAGGTACAGCTTGCTGGGCTGGCTGTGAAGCCACTCGGGGTCCTCTGCCCCCTCCGTAGTGCAGATGGAAGGCGCTGGGAGCTCCTTGAGCTGGGGCTGTTTTGGAGCCCCTGGTGCTGTGCAGATGTTAAGAGCCCGTGGCTGAGCCTCAGGGCTGTACCTCTGGCTAAGGAAACACAGGAGAGCTCCTGCTGTGGGCCAGGGAAACACTCCAAACCCCTGCTCTGGCAGGGAGGTGGCATGGGGCACACCGACACCCCGCTGGCAGCACCAGGGGTGAGACCAAGTGCCTGTCTCTGGTGGAACTGGGCTCCAAACTGTCCTGCTGTAGTGCAAGTGCTGCTTCTGTTCTGTTTTTGAAGCTGCTTGGCTGTCTGCAGGCAGCCACTGTGCAGAGCTGGACGAGTGCCTTGGGCACACCAGAATGTAAATGTTAGTGACACCAGGCAGAACTTGGAGTGCTCCTCATGTACAATTACAGTGAGCTATCTTTCTTTTCATGGCTTTTCTAATCTAATCCAAGGTAGAAATTAAATGAGTATTGCAATGAAGCATTAGCCAAGGCTGAGGAATTTCCCTCCCTCCCACTAAAATCCTTCTGGAGTGTTTCCTTCTGCAGCAAACGATGGTTGCTGCCTCTGGGAGCTGGTGGAACTGTAGCTGCATGTGAGCTGAGCACTTCTCATCTTGGACCTCTCCTATTCACTTGGATCCACGTCCTTACGTGTTCTCTGGCAACTCTGTTGGCAGTGATGGACGTTCCCATATGAAAAATAAAAAAAGGTGTGTGGCAAACTTGCAGCTCATGTGTCAGAGCCTAACAGTGGATCTGCATTTTGCCTCCACCTGCTCCGAGACCCCATTTGGGAGGACAGCAGCAGGCACAAGGGGCAGGTGAAGGCAGTGGTCACAAGGAGCCTGTGCTGTCTCCCCCAGTCCCAACTGCCCAGACAGCCCCCTGAAGCTGCCAGTACTGGATCCATTCCACTGCTGGCCCCCCAGCAGCAGGGGTTTGGTTTGGGTGTAGGATCCCAGCTCCATTTCAGATGAGAACATAAGAGCCTTGATTCTGGTGAGGCTGCACCTCACATCCCGAGTTCAGCTTTGGGCCCCTCACTACAAAAGGGCACTGAGGGGCTGGAGCATGCCCAGAGAAGGGCAACAAAGCTGGAGAAGCCAGAGCATAAGTCTGGCAAGGAGCAGTTGAGGGACCCAGGGCTGCTTAGCTTGGAGAAAAGGAGGAGAGGGAGACCTCACTCTGAGAGTGCAGCAAGGGGGCTGGGGGGGCAGAGGGTTGGTCCCTTCTCCCAAGTAACAAGCAATAGGACAAAAGGAAATGGCCTCAAATTATACCAGGGGAGGTTTTGGTTGGACAATTAAGTCAGACACAAGGATAAAGGTGAACTTTACCCTACAGTTAAAACTGCCATGGAGCTGGGCACCCCGTGGGCCAATGCCACTCCTTCCCTGGGTGGCCCAGGAAGCCCCCAGCTGGCCTGTGCACTAATGAGCCAACACACCAAGTCCCCATGAGGCTGAGCTGAGAGAAGGGCACCAGCACAACCAAGCATTTGACTTGAGTGTCACAAGAGCTCTCCAGTCAGATTCTCCAAGCCTGGAAGGCTTCCCCTGCTGCCTGGTGTGGCTGGGTCCACAGGGTGGTGTGCACTAAGTGCCATGCTGGGTGGGAGATGGGCTGTCCCAGAGGCTCCTCCAGGCTGGGCAAGCGGGCTCCCCAGAGAGTGCTGGGAGCTGCCAGCTGTCACTGGGACCTGCTCCTGCAGCTGCACAAATGGTCACACAGGACAGAGACAAGAGGGGAGGTCTTGGCAATGATGGAGTGGCCACCAGGCAGCTGGACAAGGGAGGGGATGGGGGTAACAAAAGGGTGTGTCTGTGTGATGAACATCTGCTAAGATGCCCAGGGGCTATGGACTCATCCCAGGACACCAACCCCTGCCACGTGCAGAGCAGAGATGGATCCTGTGAGCTGCCCTAGGGGGCTCCCACGTCTGGGTGACCATGGGTGACTCCTGGGGCAGGCTCCAAGCTCTGAAGGGGGCTGCAGGACACAGGGAGAATGGAAAACCAGGAGAAATGCCAACATCAGAGGAATGCACACAGAAAAGAACACCAAACCAGAAAAAAATCAAAGCATCTCAACTCCAGTCCTACAGCAGTGCTCATCTCAACAGCACGAGAGTTCACAGAATTATTTTTTAATAATATTTATCAGAAACGTGGCACTTTACATCTGGAGGGCACTGAGCACACAATGACTGTTCCTCACAACACCCCTGTGAGGTAGGCAGCAGACTGCAGCTCCTGTGGGGGGTGTGCACAGGGGCAGAGAGGCACGGCACCAATCCTGCACAGGCCAGTTCAGTGCACTGGAACAGGGAGAGGCCCCTGGGGACTGGGCTGAAAAGGCAGGAGAGGGGCAGAGCTGGCACTTTATCAGCCATTCCCCTTCCTCTCTTACCCAGTCTCAATGCTCAAGGCCCAGCTCTGTTGCTTCCCCACACTCCCCTGCAAAAAAACCCCACCACTGTTAAACAAGATGCACATGCAGAGTCAAAACAGGGTCAAAACCAAACCAAACCCACACACACTTCAGTTCAGCCTACACTAGAATAAAACCAGAAGTTTGCCTGCCCAGCCAAGCAGAGCAGGCCCAGCTCCAGTCCTTCACAATACCTGAGACAGCATTTCAGCCTTCAGCTGGGAATAACTATTTGTCTGAACTAAGAAAATGTAGGGGGGAAAAAAAACAGAGTTTGGTAGACTGTGATCACTAACTCAGAAACTATATTTATTACAGCTGGATTGTTCTACTGAAGTCTGAGGGACTCCTGAACAGGAAGAGGAACTTTTTGGGTTAACTTTGCAGGTATTTAAAAAGCCCCTTAAGTATACCAAGTTCTCAAGTAAACTCTTGGATTTTTTTTTTGTTCTGAAAATGAAATAGAAGAGTTTTGTAAACGTTAACATAATACCCAAAAAATCTCAATTTTTAATATACAATTATTGATTATTTTCACTGAATCTCTTTCTACTGTGAATCAGCATTAGGAAACAAAGCATACCTGACAGTATGGCTACTGTGATTAATAACTCATCTTCCTGCAGCTCTCAGTTGAGATGTCCAACAAGATACACAGTCCCAGAAAGACTCCTGGACTCAGCCTGTGAGGTATCACAGCTCAGCTGAAGTCTGTGTGGCCCTGGTAACCTATCCAGCCTGAGTGGCCAATCCACTGACTCCTTCACGTGCAGCTTCACTGACGAGGGTCCGAGTCCAAGCTGAGAGATGATGATGATGATTGCAGAGGTCTGGGCACAAATACTCTGAAAACCAACACACGTTGCCTTTGCCAGGAGGAAGTCTTCATTCTCTTTTAATGGAAGATTCAGTCTAATGGAATAGTGGCTGTGCACTGTGATGGAAGAGAACAAAGCAGTGGCTGTTGGAGGAATCCATCTTCATTTTGAGGGAGGGGAGGGATCAAAAAGAGGCAAGAGTAACTCTCCACACCATTACCAACGGACACACAAGCTTCTGAGATTCGCTTTTCCTTCTGTAAACTGAAGTTTTGTCACCACCTCTCCCCCAGGGAACTTGAACCCTGGTGAACATACAGAATTTTTAAATCCACAGAGCAATTCTAGTCTCCAGACAATGGCAGGGGAGAAAAAAATAAAGCTCAGAAGTGCACTTCGTATATCCTGCCACAAAGGGTTAAAGTGCTAAGTTTGAGATATCCAAAAATTACCCATCTCTCCTAGTCCTTAATTTTTTTAAATGAAACTTTATCTTTGGTCTCTTGGATCTTCTCTGTGATTTTATCCTTTGTCTCCCCCATCTTCTCTGTGATTTTATCCTTTGTCTCCCCCATCTTCTCTGTTATTTTGTCCTTTGTCTCCCCCATCTTCTCTGTGATTTTATCCTTTGTCTCCCCCATCCTGTCTTGCAGGTACTCCTTCACTGGAGGAGGTGTGGACATGTAGCCCCTCTGCCGCAGGTACTTGACGGCGAAGGAGGTTCCTCCCAAGGTCACGGTGTATCTGGCAGGAGTTGCAACCTTAAAGAAACCAGACAACACATGAGAGAACAGGACAGGACAATAGTGTCTAGAGAAAGGTATTATTTCTTTTGGCCAGTGGCAGATACTGAAGAGATCTCCTGTTTCTAGGGAGAGGAGCCGATGCACAGCGCAGGCCCGGGGAGCCCACAGCTTTTCCTTCCAGTGCCCTTTTGACAAAACCAGCACAGGCATTTAAAAATCAGCCACTTTAAAACAGACCTGCCCTGTGCAGCTCGTGGGACCAGCACTGGGCATCTCAGAACAGGCAGGATGGGAACACTGAGCCATACAAGCAAAGAAGAAACCCTGGCAACAAGAAATGCTTTAAATGTTAAAATTCACAGGAGTACAAGCGCCTTTCGGTCCAAAACTAGGAGCTGCACACAGGAACCCAGAGCTAAAAGAGACCAAGAGTCTCCTAATCCAAGACACAACAAACCAGGTTATTCTGGATAGACTCACTTGTTCTTTTAGAACTTCAAAGATAAAGCCTGCACAATTTTCCCCTTCCAACCTAGTCTAGTGTTTCCACATCTTGAAAATTTCTTCCAACACTGCCAGACCTCTCAGAAATAATAAAATCTTTATATTTAATCACATTTATTTATTGGTCTCTTTTAGGCACAGGAATAACTGGCAAAAGTAGTACTTTTTTTTTTAAAAAAATAACCCCTTTAAATAATAGATCAGAAGCACAGCACATCTGGAAACCAACCAGAGGAGTGACATGCAAAGCAAACACATTATTTTGTTTTTGCATGGTCTGATGTATTTCAAGTTTCTCCAAACACAGACTGTGCACATAAAAAGCAATAAAAGGAGACCCAAACCTGAGTGTAAGTAATTGATTCAAACAGACAATGAAAGCACTTGACAGTGATGGAAAACTAAGGTAGGAAGAGAAACCAGCTAGGATAAAAAGAGCTGTTCTTTTATCTGAAAATCTTGAGGTGTTTAGACTTTACCTCTTTATCCCTGCTAATTATATCAGGGATACAGAGGAATAGCTTAATTGTAATTAAATCTCTGAGGGCAGATAATAGCTCTGCAGCAAACAAAGAAGTTATTTTAGAAATACAGACTCCTTAAAGGAACACAAAGCCCCCATCAGCTCCCATGGGACTATTTTTACTTCAAAAATGAATGCTCAAGTAGGTGTAACTATCAACGACAGAAACCAGCATGAATTCTTTCTGCTGTAAACAAGTAAACCCTGTTTAGGCCAAGGGGCAAGATTTAGAGCTTATTTACAAACCATAACTCTACTTACTTTATACAGTGCATAGGCAGTTAGAGCATTCCCACTCTGGGAATTCTTCAGGACGTTTACTACGCTGTCTGGCAGGCCAATCATCTCTAGGAAGGGAACAACGTTCACCCCTCTGTGGAAGAGACAAAAAGGGACAACCTGAATTGGCATTTGAAACCTGAAGGCTGACTTCCAGTGCTGTTTCCATTCTTCATCGTACCAACTGTCATTTGATAGCAAAGTAGTTCTTCATCTAAGCAATACAGGGTTGATATTTTGGTACATAGAGCCAAATTAATGTTCTTTTCACATTCCAAGGGGTGACCCATTTATATGAATCAGAATCCCTACCTCAGTGTCCTCCATTCGCTTTTCAATATATCAAACACATGGAATGTGGCAAAAGAAAAGGAAGCAACACAGAGTTGTTCTACCTTGCCAATGTAAGGTGGTGAGATGGGTGGAAGGAGCTCCTATCACAATTTCTTTCTATTTGGAAACCAGGGAAGGTAACATCAGCACCAAAGGAAAAAAAACACAGTCCATCTTCACACTACAGCAGAGAGCTACCTGCAGTTATAGAAGGATGTTCTAATATTTACAGATGTTGTGCTATTAAGTATCATTATCCATTCCACACTAATATTTTAGGCCTTCTTCTGTGCACACCATCGTTTTAGCATCAAGAATACTACCAGGCAGTAATTGACTAACAGTTATTAGAACCTACAATCCAAAGGCCTGGCCCCAGAGTAGAACATGGCCTAAGCAGCAATGGAGTTATTCCACAAGCCACCACTGTTTAGTCCCCTGTCATCAGCAGTCCTTCTGAAAGTTATTTTTCCACCTCAGGAGGGTGCTGCTCCTGGGGCATGACAAACTGCAGCTTTGTTATAATTAGTCTCTGGTTAAATATTTCAGTTGCTTTCATCCATCAAATACCTATTTTAGCAGCTAACTGCAGTGTTTCAGGAGAAGTAATCTTCACCCCATCCGAAACGTCTGGATCTACGCATCAACCTGAATTCATCCAAAGCAAAATATTTTTATAGCTCAAGACCTTTATTCCTCTGACGTGAGCTAAATTTAGAATGACATTTGGATCTATAGCTCCTAGAAAGGGCAATTATGCCAGCTGGTTGGAGTAACTAAAACAAACACTTGTGTGGCAAGGCATCCTGATGTCAAAGCCCCATCCTTGCCGCCACAAACTCTCCTTGTTCCATGCTTTCTATTATTAAATATACAACATTAGCAATCCAGAGATAAACATTTACTCATATTTAGAAAACCATTTGCAGACAGATAAAAACTCTTTCATCTGAACTAGCAGCTCAGAGCTGATACAGTAGGTTTTTTCCCTAATAAATGGCATTTTTCTGAACAGTATCTGGCACAGGCTACAGCTGAAAGGAATTAAATTTACAATGCTTAATTTATCTTTTTTTTTTAAGCCACACAAAATATTTAATTTCCAGTGAAGAAGTCTGGCAGGAAAGAGAGAAAATGGAAATAAAAAAGGAAAAGTTCTGCATGGCTTGTGAGACACTCAGAGTGAGGTGAGTGACACGGAAGTCCAATGATGAGGGAGGAATGGGGATGAAATGGGAAAGAAGTAGTGAATCAGACTGGTTTGGGCTGGAAGGGACCTTAAAGAGCATCTAGTTCCAACCCCCTGCCACTAATAACTCACTAATAATTTCAATGCTGTTTACATCCATGAATATTCTGGGGAGATGAGTATTTCTTCAAATGTTAGCAACGTATCTGATATGCAGCAGTAACTGCATGGTAACAGTGCACACTTGACACTCACAAATCCCATATCCTTTCAATATTAACCTTATGTTTCAGTTAAAACTGTAGGTTCAATTCCCTGTTACACACAGAGGCACTTTTTAACCACGTAATAATAATTTAAGTGTCCTTTCACCTGTGTAAGTCAGTCTCAATTCAACAGCAGTATCGGGCACTGCAGCAAAATATCAACTTACTTCATGGCTGCATAGTAAAAGGTTCCAAACCACACGGTGGAGGTCAGGAGATGCACTGGAATCATGACCTTCCCATACTGCTTAAAGGTCTTCTTGAACCTCTGAACCAGACCGATTGACTTGTCTTGTAACGGGTCGGGTTCTAAAGCATCCGACTCTGCAGAGCTCTGCTTGGCTGGATCAGTGGCCAAAGTCAAAGGGTTCCTCTCCTCCGGTGCTTTGTGAGGAGTGTCTGCTGGCTTGGATGAAAAAGCACTTTTCTCTGAAGCCAAGCGTGCTGCACCTGCATGGAGACAACGTCTGGGAGGGTCCAGTGCCAAAATCACTTTGCACCCCACATTGGACACTGCTGCCTGTCCTTTCAAGCACTGGAAGAGACCAGGGCGAGGGAAAACCAAACACGTCCCATGTGCCAGCTGAGATGCTGCCTGCAACAGGCTCCGCTGCATCCTGACCACGCGTGGCTGGGCTTTCTACAGACAGGGAACAAGAAGAGAATGAACAAATTGCATGCCAATGAGTTCTAATTCCTTCAATGCCACTTGACATTATCAAATCTCAAATTACTTTCTACTCTTCTCCTTTAAAAGGCTTTCCTTATCTGGCTTTGTACAAATTGTTACCTTCTAGAATGAAGGAAATCATTTTAGGTCTCACTTTTTTAGCATACTGAACTGAGAGTAGAAGTTCATAAATTAATAATCAATAACCAATATTAATCTGTTAGGAAAGGGGATGGTACTGTTGACTGTCATGTATTAACAGGAGAAAAACTGAACAGCAATTTCAGAAAACTCAGAAATCATTCAAGTTGAATTGAAACTCCACTGTTGTCTTCATGTCTGCTTCCCCTTCACTTATAGCCTCAGATAAACATTTCAGTCAGGGTTTTTGATAGCGAATTTGTCTAGGCTGCTGAAAATAATCAATGCTTTGTAACACAGGCAGATGGTTTAAAAAAAAAAAAAAAAAATGAAGCCATACATACCCTTTATTACTTTCCAGACATACAACAGGAAAAGTATGACAGCTTTGGAGCTTCAAAAAGTTGTAACTCTTCTGCTAGTTCCGTGCCCTTCAAATGTATATCTTGAACATGTTGATGACTCTGCTAAAGTAGAAAAAAAAAAAAGTATTTAGAGAAATAGCAACAGCAGCAAACTAATTCTATGAAGATTTTTTTGCTTGGCCTGAAACTTTGCTTACTAAAGAAGCCAATGGTATGAATTCCCCTTTGGATGCTGACACGCTACTGGGAGACTTTTTTCTGTGCAACTTTGAAGTTCCTAAACTGTGAGTAACTGTTTCCTTGCAAGAGAGAAGAGTTTCATAACCCAAATTCATCTGTTGGAACATTCCTGCCTATATGTTTTGTAGGTATTTCTACATTATTGTGCTTGAATTAGTTGCAATTACTGGGATGACAATGTTTGATGTGGAGACAAGGTTGGAGGAGTGTTTTCTCCTGTGGAGCCTCTACCTTGCAAGGGAAGCAGAGACATCCACTGCTGGTGAGCTCATACTAACAGGAGGAGAAGAGGGAACTCTTGTCTCTAAGTAAGCCAGGAGTTACTTGCTCCTGTTGAGTTGCTCTTGGGAGCCAAGAAGTACTGCTGCTTCTAGAGAGTAAATGAGCCACAGGTACTGCCTCTCAACGAGTCAGTCCTGTGTGAGAATTCACTGCAAGCAACTGCTTGTGGCACCTCTGGTTTTACAGGAAGCACAGATCCTTGGTGACCTCTTAAGATCCAATTGCTCCTCAAAGCAAAAAGTACTGAAAACACTCAGCAAAACCCAAGTGCTAAGATGGCACTCTGTGATATGCCAGCTACCTTATGGATTTACAGGAATTGTAACAAACTGGAAGAAGACAACTGCATCACTTGCCTGCTGCCACTTGACCCTCCTTTCCTGAGGGATGCCAGTCTCCACGGGGACTGGCTGCCCCTCTCACTAATAGTACACAATACTCAGCACCTCCCTCAAGTAGATTTTCACAATGTGCAGCCAGCAGACTCAGCAAAGGACCCATTTATGGAAATTTGGGAGCTCTCAAGTCAGACTTCTGCCTTTCATTGATTTTCTGTGGATGGGACCCTATTGAAAAATACCTGTCCCAAGCAAGCTTTGAAAGTTGCCACCACACAGCATGGGGGAAAGAATCTCAGCAATCCAGTTTTGGTTCATTGATGTTATTAACAGGACTCCTTGGAAGGAGGCAGTTCTTCTGTACAGAAGCAAGAAGAAACAGAACAAGTATTTCTGAGTCCTCCTGTTCTATAGAGGGTACATACAGTAGCATTTCTCAGAACACCATTCCTAGGGCTTGCAGCCTAGGGCTTGCTCACAGCCCAGAAGTTCAGATCATACCACACCTCTGACTCCCTGCAAGGGCTGCAGAACATGGAAAGGGCTCCCAGGGGATGAGAATTCTGCTTCATGTGAAGAAGCAGTGGGTCACCACTGTGTGTTCAGCACTCACCAGCCAGCAGCTGACATAGCTGTGATTAGTAAATGAGCTTCCAGGCCTCTGCTCACAGTTAGAGGCACTGTGTAAGGCTTAAAAATAGTGTCACTGAAGGGTTTTAAGCAGGGGAACTACCAGGGCCACTGACAAGACTTGCCATGCCACTATTTTCTTCCAAACAAGGTTGGAATTTTCTTAATGATCTTACTGTGTTTCATAGGTACACACTTTACTTCTCTCATCAGCAAAGGAAAGACTTTTGAAGTGTCAGTAATTTGGGGATTATGCCTCTGTCCAGCATCACTACAAGAGTAAATGAAGGAATTATTATAATGGTTACAGCAGGATGTAGAAAAGGCAAATGAACAAAAGAACAGAGTAATATAGCACACACTTCATAAATTGATTTTCAAGAAATCAGGGGTGATGGGTACAGCTACTCAATTGTAATATGTTGATTACTTGGCTCAACACTGCAAACAAATTTTAAACAGGACAAAGTGCAAAATAAATAGGGTTGAAGATCCAAAGAAATAAACTGTAGTTGTTTCATCCCTCTAAAGCCAAATCTGGGCTTTAAGATGCAGTTTGTGCAAGGCAGTTCCCAGTGCCCTGTGCACTCAACAGGCACAGGAGAGGACGTGTCAGCCTGAGACATTCTATTCTCCCAGTGTGACACCTCTCTGAAAGTTTCTTAAAGGGGCTGGATAAGCTATACAACTGCCACTCTGACTTCAGGTTCTTAAACCCACTTGGATTCCAAGGAAGTCAGGACAGTAACCTCAGTGTTACCCACAATTGCACCTAGTGACTTTTCAAAAGTTGTTGCTTCATAGTCTGTGGCATGAGAAGAATTTTTTTTGGGGGGGGTGAGGGAGTAGAAGGTGTTTTAAAGCAACTTAGATTTCTACATTGGCTTTCTCTTAAAAATGCCACAAGGAAAAAAAATAGATGCCCAAGGACAAATATAGCTGTTCTGTGCTGCACGAGTGCCATGTGGCCAGTGACAGAACAGAGGCTGGGAGGACAAACCATGACATGACAAACAAACACTCCTGGGACAAGGTCTCCCCTGCAGTGCTGCCCTGGCCCGGCCAACTGTGCGGCAGGGTCTCCAGCTGGCTGTAAGCTGAGCCCAGGAGCTCTCGGCTGCTCAGGACATACCCCTGGCGGGGTTCTTGGACACCCCTGCAGTTCCTGAAGGCTGTCTCACGGCAAGCCCTCGGACACAGAGTGCTCTAGTGGCCTCTTGAGGAGAAGCGTGGATCAGCTTCTGAGCCATGAAAACCAATTAGCTCCTTTTTAGCTACCACAGAAATGAACACACAAGAGTGGGGATGGATATACGATGGCAAAAAAACTTCGGTGTAAGTTCTTTTCTAAAACAGGTCAGCAAGCAGCTGAGGGAATTGTGGGGATAGAGTAAGCAGACTACACTGTTTTATTTTCTTTGTTCTACCAGAAACACTCTGGACACAATATGTAAATATGGATGAATTTAAAGCATTTTTACTCATTCTGTTACTGTTTAAAAAAAGAACATTAATTATACCACAGGAGGGTTCCCAATGAAAATCCATCAGCTTTTCCACTCCCAAAGCACCTTACTATGAAACTAGAGAATTAATTTACATTCCTGTCATTTTAAGTATAAAATCAAGCAAACTTTGAGGGTTGTATGTTGTATATGCAGAAGAATTTTGAAAGGACACAAACCAGTTTTCAGAAATCCTTTCCAGCTCATCTTTCAGCCTGCATAAAAAGCAAGTGTACAGAGTTCTCATCCAAACAGCTCAGTTTAAAAAAAACCACTGTACTCCTAACATTTTTACTATATAAAATTAAAAAAAAAATAATTGTTTTCAGACTTAAATTGTCCTTGCCAAAAACTTATTGACAGTGTCTTTTTAAAGAAAACATCCTGCCAAGCTAATACAGCAAGATAAGAATAACACAACAGAACAGAAAATGCACACAGATTGCCTAAAAAGCTGGGAATGCTTTTTGAAAAATCACTGTAATGGTGCAAAGCATCATGGTTTTTTTTCTCCTAAACTCAGGTAAAATACAAACCTTTCAGTAACTGCAGTGATTCAGCAGAGCACACAGTCACTGTCCATGGATGGGGAAAATGGCAGTGTATAGGAGCTCCTTATTCTTCCTTTTAGTACTTTTAGAGTGTACAAATGAACATTCAGAATTTGTATTTTGACCTTTACTGCTTCTGCAACAGCCCTGATACAATCTGTAATTCAACCTAAACCAAGAAACTTGGATATAATTTGAAGTTTGGCTATCACTAGCTGCATCACCTTGTCTAAGGCTGTCTTTGAAATACAGCACTGCATTTTAGGCTAAAGGTGATTTTTAAAATTATTTTTAATGTGATTTTAATAAATCACATTAAAATTAATATGAATAAGGTATTGTAGACAAATTACCCTAAAACATTAGCTCCATCCAACCTCCATCATGTCTCATCTCTACAATATAACATAGCATTTACCGAGTGAAAATAATCTTTAATTTGGTCATAATACTACAGTTCAGCACTGGTGTAAGTGGAGACAAGCCAACAACTCTTCTCCCCTTATTTTACCTAAACTACTTTTGTTCTTTCTAAGCCAAACTCAGTGAAGTCAAGAAAGCAGAATATACCCTCATAAAATCCCTCTTTTGTCCCTGCATCTCCCAATGTAGCATCAATTCATTGCCCTCAAAACACTCCTCCTTCTGCCTGAGCGTTTCCAGCCAGAGGGCTGTTCAAATAGAGGTGTGGAGGGCGTGGGGATGCAGATTACCGAGCAGGAGGAGTTCACTACTAAGGAACTAAAAGGGTCAGCAAAAGGTCATTCCCATAAGCAAGCCTCAGGTCTGCAGTCCGTGCGTGTGGCTTTGAACTCCCCCAGATAAAAACCCACAAGGGAACTGCTGAGGGGTTAGATGCCAAACCACGAGCAAATAAATAAACACACAGAGCAGTTCTGTGCACTTCACTGCAACGTTGCCTGGGAATCTCCTGGGATCTGCCCTCTCCACAGCTCACTGAGCTCCACTTGGCAGGCTCCTCCCCTCTTTCGCTGAGCATCTGAAGAGTTTGGACTCTACATTATAACAGGCAGTAGAAACGTGACTGTTAGTCCTTCATTCAGGGTTCAGATAGTTCTTTAATGAAGTTCTGCTCCCCCTCTCCAGAGCTGCTGTGCACGTCCCTTCACTAACTGAGCCATCAATAACAGCCAAAAGGTTCCAGACAAAACCGAACTCCTGCCTGCTGAAGCCTTCCTGCTATTTGTTATTGGATTCTAGGAGTGCAAGCTCATTTTTTAATTCATAATCCTTCTGCTCGCTTGGGACTTTGCTGACATACAAAATTTAGATGATAATATTTAATTTAAACAGCTCTTGGAGTTATAATCAAATATTTATTCCTGAAAGGTCTAACGGAAACAACTGGAGACAGGCTGCAGATACCAGGACTTTCACTGAAACAAATGGTGCTAACCCAAATAAAGTTCACCCTTTTTGACTAGACCACAGAATAAGAGCTTAGGTATTCAAATACTTTCTCTTGATTAATTATAAAAGGCTTTTATTAGGAATGTTCTTAAACTTAGATCTTAGCATCAACTTTCTGCCTCATCTTACATTGTGGCTACCCAAACTGTTTCTTTTCTAGCCTTGACAAATGTACTTTTGCCACCTTGGATATTTTCAGGTCTTGTCTCATTGTTCTGTGTCTCTTCCCTTCATAACCCAACTGTAATCACCAGCACTGGCTGTAGTAGTATTTAAAATGCAAATTATGTTACATAATTTTTACAAAACACTTAGAACAACCCCTCCAAGTAATAAGTCTTTTACCCATCAAATTCACCCAAAGTGCTTCTACGACTTCTAAAAAATATGCTGAAGTAGAAACAATGGAATAAATGGATGTAAACTAGCCTCAAACTGAAAAAAAAAAAAATTAAAAAAAAAAAAAATCACAAAAAAAATCCACCCAGCCTCTATAAGAGAAGAATTCACAGTGGAAGCATTAGGTTCAAGATTTTTTTCTTCTCTTCTCTCACCATATTTATTTCACATTTTCAAACACTGAAAAGCTGTCATTTTTCCCAGAAAAAAATAGGGAACATTCATCTTTCAGCAGAATTAGTGTTGGCAGACATTCATTTCCAGTATAAATCTTTTCTAAATATCCAAAGTAGGTGTTGAATTCTCTGTTATGAATTCAAACTTGTCCATATGGGGAAATATGTGTAGTATCAATCAGAATATCTTGAGAAATTATGTGTGAAGAGGCTGATCATAACATTTACAGAACACACACATGTTCACAACCACACTCTTCATCTGATTTTTAGTCAATGCTGTTCCCCGCATCTCTACCAATGAATGTGAACTGTTCTTACCAAAGAAGTATTATTTTTATTAAGGGCTTGATAGAAACTTTATTGCCCACTGTTCAGTTTAATGCCTTCCACAGCATCTTTTGCACAGAGGATGTGATTGTTAATGTTGCTGGCCACTAAACCACACCACGACCCCATCTCCACGTGTCCACAGAGCTGTGTCTCTGCCCCAGCAGGAGCTCGGATGGGACTTCAGTGACAGGACCCAAATAATGCTCCTGCTCCCAGCCCGAGGTGGCAGAGTTACTGCCCTGCTGGCTTCAGGCTGAGCAAGGAATCCTGGCACTGTCACGTCGCAGCCTTTGAGCGCAGGCTGCGTTCTGGGAGGGGTGAGCAAGCCCAAGGCTGGTGTTGCAGCAGAGACACAGCCCGCCGACAGAAGGCACTGTCCCACGGCCCCAGACAGCAGGGAGCAGAGGATGTCACCGAGCTCCAGCATCGGCGAGATCAGCTTGTAAACTGGCAAAATATTCAGGGCAAATAGTTACCTGGCTGGCACGGGCTGGGGCTAAACACAACCACTACAGTTTAAAGATAAGTGCCCTCACGCCCTGCTCAACTCTTCCACCAGCCACTCTGGAAGAGACTTACAGAACTGCTGTAAAGTCACTCACATATTTTTATTTAGGAGCAAGAAAATCCCTTTTAAACCTGCTGTGTTTTAGGATTTGGCCATGAGCACCTGGCTGTATTAACCCCCGTTCCCTTCCCCCATCCCACTCTGCAAGGACAGACTGCAAGCCCTGGAGAGCTGCAGGGGATCCCCTCCTATGACACCCCACAAAGCCACAGCCATGCAGCTTCTGCCCTTGTTTATGTAAGAGCTGTTACACATGGCCAAGGCCAGATGTTGGACAAGATCAAACAGGACAGCCATGGAATTAAAATTTACAGCCTTTCATTTTTCTGATGTGCACAAAGTGTGCACACTTTCTGATGTGCACAAAGACACCATTCTGATGTCTTTGTTTAGAAGGAGCAGCATCATGCCTAGAAACAATAAAATAATTGGGGTTTTTGTTGACTCATATAATGGGGAGCTATTCTGAAGAGAGACCAGCAATGGAAAGCACTGGGCTAGAAAGGATTGGAGCTGTCTGGGGGAAACACAAAGTTCATGAGAACACAGATGATTACTACATGCACTGACGTAGGTAAAGCCCTATTTTAGAATCCCAGTGCTTAAAGTAGGAATGACTTCTGTCCTCACCTGCTTACTGACTGAGCCAGACAAAAGGTGGGAGGACTGACATAGCTGGGCACACCTCACCCAGGTGGCCTACCAACATCTGGTTAAACCACCTTCTTCCTGACAGTTTGAAGAGCCACATTCTTGACTTAAGAAAAACAAAGTGTGTTGTATTTAACGCACCTGAACTTGTACCTTCAAGATCAACTCAATTTTGGAAAGTCTCATCACAACAGATCATAAGGATTTTTTAAGTGAATAATCAGTTTCTACTCTTACTGTAGTTTTATTATAATGACAGGGACATGAAGAATAATCTGTGGTTTTTAGAGGTATCATGAGCCAAGATCTTCAGTAGTTTTTTTTGGGTTTTTTTGTTTTTTTTTAAAATTATTATTGCCATACTGCCCAACCCACTTGTCTCAAGTCACAGAATCTACCACAGGTACTTTACAGTCATTGAGAGTCTCTGGCCCTGAGGTTGATCTTTGGTCTAAAGTGACAGAACTAGGTTGTTGCCTATTAGAATATCCAGGTGAAATCCTTATGGTCTGTTGTGATGATAACTTACTGTCCAGGAAAACATTGATCATGTTTTGGGCCTAGGCCACAGTTCTCCTAGTGATTTTATTCCTTTCTTAATACTGAAATATTGATGATTGATGTTGAATTTGCTTCAGTGTTTGATTTCAGAATCAGTAGCTTCAACTACCTGGGCTCACAGTGTATCAACACCAGCAAGAACTACACTGAAACAACTTCTCCACCTGCAGAACTGCCCCACTGCAAGGATTCAGCCAGCACTTCAACATTTTAACAATCTGCTCTTCTTGTGGCCTTATCTTCAAGGCCAGTCAGAACTCCCTACACACCAGAAATGTGCCAGATGCTACCTGAGGGCTGTTATCTGAGATAAGGGGACATGAAGAACTCCCTGTCTTGCAAAGACAGACTTCAGTCTCTTAGTGATGCCTATAAGCATGCACACAGAGCTACCTTATTTATCTGCAGAAAAGATCACCTACAGCAAAATTACACAGATCCTTTTAAAAATCCAGACCAGATCAAGCCTTTTGTTATGAGCTCCCATAGTGTGTGAAGTAGAACATAAACAGTCCTGCCAGACAGATCTTTAACTTTTCATCCCTTGCACTCTCAGTCTGAATTTGCCTCCTCAGTTTTGCCATCTGCAAGCCACCCAATAGCCACCTACCCAAATCATCAATCTTTTTTTTTTTCCCCAGATGGAAGTGCTCCTCAAACAGTGAATGCAACTCAACAACACTGCCACAGAGGCCAGTCATCCTCCTTTTACCCCAAACAGCCCCTGAGCAGGAAAGGGGAGGCACACCCACTGTCAGCCCCAGGGGAGGGGATGGGTGGTGGGGACACATTATCCTCTCCACACGTTTCCCACTCAGAACCAGCTGCAAGTCATGTAAGCCACTGGCACAGGCAGCAAGACACATTCCAGATGAGGAACCTCTTCCCTATCTCTCCCTAAAGTGAATAATTTTATGTTCATACTTGTAACAGTATGAACATTTTGGGGTTTTGAAAAAATCAAGGAACGTTTCCAGTTTAAGAATTAGTTTTGGTACTTTAGTACACATCATGTCCAAAGTAACATTCTCCCTTTGGGGCCAGCCTGTAGAAGGCATTCCAGAAAGGGACATAAATGAGGCTGAACATGTAGTTTGTAATACCTGACACCAATCCACATTTAACTTAACAGTCTTAACAAAAAATCTTATAAGTGACTCCCTGATGACTCCTATAGTTAATTACCAGAACCAGAGTACTAACAAGAACCAGAATTCCATGCAACTTTGCCAACAGGGGAAAAAAACAGTTGGCTTTATTCAGCCAGCCACCACCTCCTATGTGTTCAGAGGCCTCCAAATCTAGTCCATACAAATTGGTCACGGCAGTGTTGGGTTTGACAGTTAGATCTGATATCACCTTAGAGGTCTTTTCCAACCTCCGTGATTCTGTGGTAACGCAAGAGGAAAAAATAGCACTGAAAGCTGAAGACAAGCAAGAAAACATAGTTTTACCAGTGAACAGTTAAGAGGAGACAAAAATCAGATTTGAGTTTTGACATTCTCCTGTCGAGGGAAGCCAGAGACCAACCCTTGGCTGCAATTTGGCACGTGCCACAAGTAAGTCACCAAAGTCCATGCAAAAGATTTATGAGACAAGGAAATATTTATAAAGCCACTTCAACTAGTCTAAAAGGCCGAATCAGCTGCCTCTGAGGGAAACACCCCGAGGAACAGAACCCTGACGGGTACAACTGTCAGAGAGTCGCGACCGACATTTTTCACGGCCCCGGAGTTTGGAGAAAAGAACCAGCCGGGAGGGTCCGGGGCGCTCAGCGGCCATCCCGGGACTGCGAGAGGGAAAGCGGCTGGGGAGGGGGGACACCCGTGCGGGGCAGGACAGGGGACC
>NW_008590330.1:0-16381 GCF_000691845.1 Merops nubicus | reverse complement strand
AAAGGATTCTATGATTCTATGAAAATTTTTCAAGGTGGAATTTTGAACCTGGGGGAAAAAAATGCACTTGACAACTACATTAAATAGGAATTTTTGTTTTGGTAGTGTTTTGTTTTGCAGCCATGAAGCTGACTTCTGGCTGCTTATTCTGGCCCTTGTGATGCAGTTTGCTTTCTCCCTCCATCCATAAAGCTGTTGCAGCTCTAGGGAGGAGGGGCACGGGGAGCTGCATTTGTAACTGAATTAAAAATACAATCCAGAGGAAAAAAACTTAAAATTATAGGGTAGTTTTAAACTGATTTGTTAAAACAATCCATAGTCTTGCTGTGCTTTTCTTTCTGTTATGAAAGTGGAAGAAAATCTACAATATTTGTAGGTGTACCAGATAAATTAAGAGAACAATAATTACAGAAAGTCATTTTTTTTTCATAATAGAGTTTATTATATTCTTCCGCTTTAGATTCCTTCTAGAACACAGTTGACTTTTACCTGCAAAATAGTCCAAGAACATTCATTTTAAATTTTTCAGGCTCTGAAACGCCTGTAACCAGAGCGTAGGGGACTAGGATTGCAGCAGCTAAACTGAATTGCTAAGAATTCTGTAAAATAACAAGTTGTCTCTAAAAATTAAACCTTTTTTCTTTCAAAACTATAGGCTTTAGTTGTATCTAAACAAGTTTATTAGGTGAGAATCTATTAAATATGGAACTTTTACATTTTAATACCATGTCCCTTTAGAATAACTAGCAAAGCGGCATCAATTGTAATGCTGTTTGCAGAGTGGATTTTTTTCAGGCTATTAATTCCTTTTAATATATGTTACCTTTGGCAGCCTGTTTGAACTGTGTGTACCGTTTGTATGTACAGTGTATCAGATTAAATTCCTTTGAAGGCACTTGGGTTACAACAGTTACAGTTATACCAAAGTGGTGTTTAGAGAAAACACAGATAGGCATTGAAATAGACTTTTTACTGTACTAGACTTTCAAAACAGAGGCAAGTAATTAGTCTCCCCTGCATTAGGGAAGGACAAGCAGCTATAATGTGTGGTGTTGCTGCTGGTTATATAGCGAGGTTTACTTGGAACACTGACTTTAATTAAATATCCTGCCTTCATTATAACAAGTACATAGAGTTTTGGTTGCAGGAAACCAGTAGCTCTTCAAAAATAAAGACCTTATGAAATTGGAGGTCATCTCCAGTGCTATTTTTTAAAAAGATGATACTTTCGTGATTCCTTGAAATACTTTGTTATAATGACATATAGTAAAGCCGTTTAGAGTTCACATAGTTGTAATGTGTTAGTCCTCTTTTCTTATACCATATGTAACAAAATGAAAATCTGCTTTATGTGCTGGTGTAGTGTTTAGGAAGTGATTGAGTCATCAGTTAATTTGCCACCCCCCACAACACCCCCTGCCCGCTCCCCCCTGAAATCATAATGCCCAAACTTCTGTTTAGCCACTTGTAAAAGTGGCTTAATTACACTTACGAACAGTGTATTTTGACAATTAATGAGTAGAAACAGTCCTCATTATATTTTATTGTACTTAAAACATTGTTAGGTTGTTAGCAGGGGTTCTCTGTAAACTCTGGCTGATGCATTTCTCTTGATGTAACAGTGCAGTCCTCTTTCAGGACATTAAGCTTTGTTTAAAAATAAATAGATGAACTAGTGCTTTAACCTTCCAAATGCAGAGCAGAAAGACAACTTGTACCTTAGTATCTGCACAAACCCTTTAAGTCATGCTGTAGTCAGGCACGTTGGTCAGTCTGTCTTGACCTTGTTAACACTGGTAAGAAGCAAACTATAATGGTTGCTGCTAAGCTGAGCTTTATTGAATTTTGGTAACAGAAATAGTAGCATGTTATCTTGGTATATGTGTCCTACTTCAGTGTTGTTAATTTATTTTCTTCAACAAAATAGTATTATATTGAAAATAGTGTTTTTCTGGGTTATTTAAGATGACTTGACTTTAAATGTCAGTTTTGCTAAGGCGATGATGACATTTAGCTGTCCACTGCCTTAGAATGGTATGGACAGAACTGGAACTATATAGTGTGATGTTTAAAAGTGGCTTCCCATCTGGCAGCTGCCAGTTTTCTGGCAAAGGAGTCTGTTCTGGGTGGTGTTACCATGCTCTGTCTCAGCTTCCAACATCAGGGACATAAATCCCACAATTTCATGAGCTTCCATGAGCTTTGTGTGACCTTCTACCTGTTCTAGCTGGGAGAATGTAATGTAGTCACTAGCCCTTCATCAGGAGTTCTTCCATTGTTTTTCCTCCTTTTGCCTGCAGTTTTCTTTACTGTGGCTTGCTCCAGTGGTGCAACTGTGTGCTTAAATGCAAACTCTTTTTAAGTAAAAGGAAGTACCAAGAAAAATAGAAGTTATTTTTATTTTCTAAGTTAGGCATTTGATGGTTAGTTTGCAGAAAGGAGACGGGCAAAAGATGTGAAATAGAGCTTTGTTTGTCTTATAGTCCAAAGTCTTTGGTAGTCTTTGTAACTGAATGTTTGTGGAAAAACAAACTCCTTATTAACTCTTCACTATTATATTAACTGTGTAACATGTTTCAAGGTTTATATATTCATTGTGTATATTTTTATATATTTGAAGTGTATGTGTAATATTTTAGGGAAGAGAAGAAATCTAGTGACCATATTACAGCATTAATTCAGGTAGCATGTTGTAGTTCTGAAGATACGCACTCTTAAATTACATTAATTTGTGACTTTTTTTTTAAAAGAATAATATTCAGGCATCAGAAGCTCTTAAAAATGAAATCGATGATTTGAAGAAGAAGCATGATGAGGCTGCCTCAAAAGTTCTCCAGCTTGAAGAAGATATCATGACTGTTACTCAAAAAGCCATTGCTAAAGAAACAGAGTTAGACAGGTATTTCGTAATTTTGTTCCTTATCTTCCTTATTTTACTATTTCTTTCCATAGGTGTTTTTTTTAAACTAACAATTCTTAATGTATCATTTTCTGTATGAATAGTTCTGTACTATTAATTTGTTAATGTCTTAGTCTGAAGGACAAAATGAAGAAAGTGATACTTGAGAAGGAACAACTTGAATGTGTGTTAAAGACAGAAAAGGATGAAAAAGAACTTTATAAGGTAACTTTATTCTTGTACCTGTATACTCTAAAATGAAGTAGTTTGAAATAAAGGTAATAGTGTTTTATGGAGGAATCTGATAAATTGCATTTGTTAAGGGAAAAAGGAAATGGGTAACTTCTGTGAAAAGATTTTATGATGGTTATAGATGTTCTCATAAAAAATGAATGAGCAAAATAGCATCTGAATTCATCCCATGATGTACAAAAGGTCTCTGGGGAGGAGAATGGATGACCAATTTCTTAAAATGCAGGCATAGTAACAAAACATAATAGATGCTAGTGAGGAAATCCTTTATAGTTACACAGTTCATCACCCAGTAACTGATTTTAACACACTTTTTAATAGGAGAATTACTTTGTACTCTTGTCTATCCAGACTGTGTTTTCTAGATCCCTATTCTTCAGTCTTGTGCATAACTCTGAGAAGCTTTAGTAGGTTCTATGTTGTATTGACTTTCTTTTTTTTTACTAGCATAGCTGATTTCTTTTGCTGATATTGAGAGATAGCCATATTTAAAGTAAAATACAGTGCCCTGCCTCCCCACAAAAATGGCAAAAAAAGTTTATATGCTAAAATAATGAAATCCTTAGGTTGTATGAAACAAGTCAAGTGTATTTCAAATATTTCTGTTCATAGGAAAATATAATTGTGGCATGTAGTATTAGGTGTACACTTGAAGTCATAAACTCTCAAACCATCTTTCATAAGCATAGAATCCCTGAGCAAATAAGCAACACAAATCTAGTCTTTGAGTGGACAACTTTAATCCTTTATTTGGCGTAATATGATAAACTTGACATTTTAAAAACAGCTCTAGAGTTGTTAAAATTTACTGTCTTTGGAAATTAATATTGCTGAGGTAATAGTCTTTGCTTAGATGATTGCAAGTAGGTACTACTAGAATTTTAATTTTTTCTCCTCAGTTTTCTTCAAGTCCTTAGCTGTCCAGCATTTGTGCAGAGAGGATTTGAATTCTGAATAGTGGAATTTTGATGTGGACAGAAATCAGGGCCGTATCTTCTAGGTGTGTGTAGAGTGGAGCTGTTGTTAGATGTTCAAGCTGATAGAATTCCAGCCAGGAAATTTGTGCTGGAGGGCACTGATATTATCAGTCATTTAATTTTTCTCATCTGATCACTCTCAGAGATGTTAGAACTTGGTGAACACTCAACTACTGTTCACCTGTTCATTTTTCATAACGTGGAAGAAGAGTTTGACGTTTTTTAGCATCATTACAGATACACTTGAAGAATACAGAAATAGAAAACACCAAACTAGTAAAAGAAATCCAGACGTTTAAGAATTTGGATGCAAACAAAGAAAAAATGATATCGTATTATAAAGAGGAGGTTGGCAGATTGCAGCTATTTATAGCTGAGAAAGAAAATACGAAGAAAGCTTTTTTGCTCTCCTCATCAAACAAGGTAAGCATTACTAATATAATTAGCCTGGTTTAAAATAAACATATCTAGGGTTGCCTGTGTTATCACCATAAAGATACCACCAGGCTGAGTATTATGGCATTCTCAGTAGATGCAGAAAATGAGCAAAACAGTGAATTTGGTTTGTTTTGCACATTCTGAGCTTATTGAGGTCTCTCACATGATGAACTGTGAGATGCACTCTGTGTGCAAAAGTAATTTGTGAGTTCAGCAAAAGTGCATCAGTGCAAGTGGTGCACCGCTTTGACTTGCTTTTAACTTCATGGAAAAGGAAGGAAATTGAGGCAAAGTTGTTAGTAATGTAGCTATGTTGAGACTGTGGAGAGTGGTGGAGGAGAAAAGAGGAGACATCAGATATGCTGTAGGCCTTGTTAGATACAATGATGTAAAACCTGAGAAAGGATAAGGTACCATGTAAATGGACTGAATTGATGGAAAGCTCAGCAATAAGAGTTGCCACTAGGACTTCTAAGGAAGAGGTGACTTCTGCTATGCAGTGTGGTAGCATTGTTGTTAGCAGTCAATGTGTAGGAGAGTGGAATTGCTGAGGAACTGTATCCGTACTGTCCATGGCCCAGGTGGGGTTACTTCAAACTACTTCAGTTTTAGTGTGGTGCTATGGATAGATCTGTTTGGTTTGCATGGCAAGGTTTTGGTAGCTGGTGGGCTACAGGGGTGGCTTCTGTGAGAAGCTTCTGGAAGCTTCCGCTCTGTCTGATAGAGCCAATGCCAGCCAGCTCCAAGACAGACCTGCCTCCGGCCAAGGCCAAGCCTGTCAGTGACAGTGGTAGTGCCTCTGTGACAAGATAAGAAGAGGGGAGAAAAACCCCTGTGCAAGACACCAAGGTCAGTGAAGGAGGTGGAGGAGGGGCTCCAGGTGCCAGAGCAGAGATTCCCCTGCAGCCCATGGTGAAGACCATGGTGAGGCAGGCTGTACCCCTGCAGCCCAAGGAGGACTCCATGCTGGAGCAGGTGGATACCCAAAGGATGTTGTGACCCCAGCGGAAGCCCTCACTAGAGCAGGCTTCTGGCAAGACCTGTGGCCCTGTGGGGAGAGAAGAGCCCACTCTGTGATGGGTTTGCTGGCAGGATTTGTGACCCTGTGGGGGATCCATGATGGAGCAATCTATTCATGAAGGACTACAGCCTGGGGAAGGGACCCACAGTGGAGCAGTATGTGAAGAATTGTAGCCTGTGGAAGTGTTCATATTGGAGAAGACCATGGAGGACTGTTTCCCTTGGGAGGGACCCCAACTGGAGCAGGGGAAGAGTGTGAGGAGTCTTTCCTCTGAGGAGGAAGGGGTCACAGAGACAACATGTGGTGACTGACTGCAACCCCTGTTCCTCATCCCCCTGCACCACTGGTAGGGAAGTGGTAGAGAAAACTGGGAGTGAAGTTGAGCCTGAGAAGAAGGGATCAGGGAAGGGGAAATTGTTTTTAAGAATTGGTTTTATTTCTCATTATCCTACTTTGATTTGATTGGTGGTAAATTAATTTTTTCCCCAAGCTGAGTCTGTTTTGCCCATGATGAGTAGCAGGTGAATGGTCTCTCCTTCTCCTTATCTTGACCCACAAGCCTCTCATTATATTTTCTCTCCCCTGTCCAGTTGAGGGGCAAGAGTGATGAAGCAGCTTTGGTGGGCAGCTGGCATCCAGCCTGGGTCAACCCACCACAGTAGAGTACCCAGTAGGTGTTTGTTCCCAAGGTACATTTTCCTGTCCCCTTTCATCTGAAAGGGATGTGGTTTCTGTGCTCGGAGGTTGTTCTGTCCTGTGATCTACAGTGTGATAGGTAATAGTGGAATTGACTGGGAGTTTTCCTTCAAAAATATGCTCCTGGACCTAACTAGAGAATTAATTTAGACACGGCCTTTGAGGCCAGCGTGGAAAAGTCAGATTATGCAGGTAACTTTGTCTTGTGTAACTTGCTAGTGTTCTCACAAAAAAGCAATCTACACCTCAAAAGAATAGAAACCGCATTAATGTGAGTTTTAAATGTAAAGTTTAAGTAGAAAAGTAATGCTGTCGAGAATGGAAATAGCAAGAGGACAGAAAGAACATGCTGTCTTGCTTTAAATTACAGCTTATCCTGCTTTAGTCTTTTGACTGCTCCGCAGTTTTCTTCCTGGATTTTAAGCTGTGTGTTTTACTCCTGTGTTTTACGTGGAAGTAAAAACATGTAGGGGGTATGTGTGCACCAGTCAGTACTGAAACAACCAAATATTTACATCATTTATTAATCTTATGATGTTTCCAGTAGGATTGTTCCACTGTGAAACTGCAGATATTTACTAAAATATGTAATGGATGCATTGTGCTGTAAAAATAGCTAAGGGGCAGAACTTCAGGGCATTTCCTAGGCTCTCCATGTTCATAAATTCTTACAAAATATATTGGTATTCCTCTAGACTTCCTATGCTAAGTGTATATCCAAAAATTAACGAATAATGGATTAGAGATGCCTGAGTTTGTCTAGACTCAAGAATATGAGATGATTATGCCTTCAGGAAGCCCAGAGGCTGTGAGTAGCTTATAGTAGCTTTGAGTTTTCGTTTTATTTTTGTGATTCTGGACTTCTCTGAGGACCAAGAGGCCAGTAGTGCAGCACGCTGCGGCTTGCTCTTCATTACTTTTTGTTCTCTGTTCCTTCTGACAAGCTTGCTGTGCAAGATCTTGGGAAATGGAGCTGTGAGAAAAACATCCCAAAGTTGCTTTGCAGTGTATTACATCAAGGAGTTGTAGGCATTGTAAGACCTCTTACTCTGTTTTTACCTGCAGTGGGATGAACTTTGGTTTTGAAGCTGGATGCCTGTTTGTGCCCATTAGAGTTCTACAGTGATAAGAGCAAAGAAGTTGTGGAAGTTGGAAAGACTTTCTTTTTGCGTATGTTTAAAGCTAAAGCTGAAAATACAAAAAAAAAAAAAATAAATCCAGTACAGATAAAATATTTAAATTTGCCTTGATGTTGTAGTGAAATAGGTTTGCACACCACAGCTAGCAAAGAAGGCAAATGGGGGAAGTGATACTTGTGTACTACCTTCTTCATTTAGAGCTTTTGCCAAAGCCACCAGGAAAACTTGATTTTTCTTTCAAGTATTTCTAATCCCTATTACCAACCTCTGTTTACGCTTTGAATTAAAAAATGGCGGATTCTTTTCTCTCTTACCTTTCCTAGGAGGATGCAAGTGTTTTAAAAGAACAGCTTCGGAAAGCTGAAGATCAGATTCAGGCTAGCAGACAGGAGGCTCTCCTAATGTCAAAGGAGCTGAGTGACGCAGTGAACGTGCGGGACAGGACGATGGCCGATCTCCACAGTGTGCGTCTGGAGGCCGAAAAACTGAAAAAGCAGCTGGCTGATGCTTTAGCTGAACTTAAGAAAAGCACAGCTTTGAAAAATGAACAGGTAAGTTGTCAGTATTTAGTATTGCAGTTTATTTGTATTTATAATAAAGTCTGTCACAGCTGGCTTTGTTGGAGTTGGGGAATAAAATGTGTTCTGGATGGTTAGTAAGAGTTATCAAATTATCTTTTGGCACTCAAGATTTTATCTTAAATCAAGTGCATCTGATTTGCAAGGCTGGTAAGGAAGGTTTCTGCTACTTCTTGTAGCAAGTCCCCTCCACCTCTACATTTTTTTCACAGAATAATAGTCTTTACCTATATTATTTCAAATCCCCTCCCTATCTTAATTCTTTCATCTGAGCCACAGGAGCACTAAAAATTTATTCAGATAAGAAAATGTATTGGTAGAATTTTCTTTATAATATTCTCTCCTCATTGATGGATTCCGTCTTTATTCTTATGAATCCTTGCAGTATTTGTTGTCAAAGTTACATTAATATTTGATATGTATAAATATTACACTAATAGAAACTGTCTTGACTGGCTTTGTCTTGGGTAAAAGTATAGTGAGCTAATATAAGCTTTGTCATTCTGACTTAAGTGAGCTTTGAACCAGATCTGTGACTGCAAGTGCGTTGGATTAATTCACTACTAGGATTACTGTAATGGTGTAGCAGTTTGAAAAAATACCTTGAGCTGATTAAATTAGTGCAGTAAATACAAAGTGCACAATACAATCCCAACAATAACTATTATATTTAAAATATCCAAGAATCACATGTTAAACTTCAGTTACATAGAACGCCTTTGATATGCGTCCTGAGAGCAGTAGCACATATCTGAATGACTCAGGTAACCAGCAAGTATCTGAGTATTGTGTATATCCAGTTGGTTTGCTTAGCTCATGTACCAGTGTGACAGCTCAGCTGAACCACTTCCAGGAGAAACAGTGGGTGTGATGGAATATAGTTGTGGTCTGTCCACTTTTGCCATGTGGCTGTACTTGTCTATAAGATAGATGGCACACTTCTGGAAGAGTTCAGTCTTTAGGTATACATTAATCAGCCCATAGAATAAGAAATCCCATTTACACCTGCCTCTGGCATTACACCAGGGCCTATTTATTCCTTCAATGTGTCCTGCCTGGAATGGAGTTCAGCACAGGTGCTGCCTCTCTCTGCTCTACTGCTCTATTCCTTTCCTTCACACAAAGAAAACAGGAACTACTTCTGTACTTACATAGAGCATTATGCTTTCTTTAATTGAAAAAAGACTTTGGGAAATATGGTATTTGAAGAAAAGGGAGAACAGTTTCTGAGGGAAATCTTTTCTTTTTTCAGGAAACTTCAAACACAGCAGAGCAGGAACTGCGCAGAGAAGTTGAAGATCTGAAGCTTCGTCTGCAAATGGCTGCTGACCATTACAAGGAAAAATTCAAAGAATGTCAAAAACTTCAAAAACAAGTAAACAAATTTGCAGAACAGGCAGTAAGTAGAATGGGAGAAATTGCGCTTGCTTTCTGTAACTTTTTTGCAACTATTCTATTTCCTTCTGCAAAACCTGTTGCTTTTAAAAAGGTTTAAAACATGCAGAAAGCAGTGGCTCCTTAATTTACCATTTTCTTCTATAAAGCTCAATTACTTCTATGATTCTTTTTAGATAGTTGTTGAAACCAAGCACAGAATTTATAGTAAGTGGTGTATGTAGAAAGCCAGCAGAGTTTGGATGAACCTATAAGCACAACATGGTTCAAGGAAGAATTTTGAAGTTGCAACAGGGGAAATCCATAATTACCCAGAAGTGGAGGAAACGGAGAACTTGGAGAAGGATTTTGAAGTCAAATAGAGAGACAGTTTCCACAACCCAAGTTGTGTTCCATATGTATTTTGTATTCTTACTTTTCTTCTAACCTTTATTTCATAAAGGTATGAGGCTTTTTAGCGATAATGTGAGTCTTAGTCCACCTAATAACTGAACCTGTTAATGAATTTCAAACACTTGAGTGCAGAGTTCTTCAGAATTTTGTGAGAATTAGTGACTGAGTTGGAGAGGAGGTCAAAGGGAGGAAGGTATATGAGCAATGGCAAGATGTACAAATGTGAATTCTTAAGAAAACCGGACAAGTACTTCTGCTATCCACAGAACTAATAGGGTAGTAACCCAGCTTTGATCCACAGATTACTTCAAAAAGTTGTCTTCTCATCCAGAAGGTCAATGGTGAATGAGGTGTTGTATCAGAACACCTGTGGTTTTTCCTTAAAAAGCTACATAACCTTTGGCTATGTTGTACATCTGATAACAAACACCAGATTTCCTTGACACCAGAAGTCCAGCACTTGCTAGTAATAAAGACTCCATATTCTAGTGGAATATTAGTTTTAAGTTGATGAATTTCAGTGTAACTAACTGTCTAGAAAATGAGTTTTTTCTAATTTGCATAGAAATTACTGCTTCTCTTGAAAAAGAAACTTATAAAAGTAAGATTATAAAAATCATAGTGTAAGGCAATTTCATCATTAGTAGAATTTAATGTTTGCATATTTATTATCTCCTGTCTTAATAAGCAATTTGATGTAGTCCAGTTTTGGAGGAGATAGTGCAAGATATACATTACTTTGTGATCTGGCTTTCATTTAATTAAACACCAAAACAATTTCTTTTCACAAAGAAAATTGCAGGGCATCAGCAGAAACTGACAGATCCATCTAACATTGAGACAGCTACTGCCGTTGTTACAGACAAAAAGTTGTCTGCACCTCCAGGTATCAACAGCTTAAATTTTGTCTGTTTTATCAGTCTGAGAATGTCTGTGTGAAGTAGTCACTAATAGTATTTATAGCATAAAGTAGGTGGATTTGTTCTGTTTCAGATAAAGCAATGATTAGAAATGTGAAAATTAATCGGAAAATCTTGTGTCCTTATTGAAGTGGTGACATTCACAAATGTGTATCTTTTCAGAACAGTTCAGCTGATGTTTGTTAATGCCAGTAGGACTGAACTCTTCCATTTCTGATTGATAGTTAACACAAAGCCAGATTGCCAGGCCAATAATCAATTAAAAATCCTCTTCCAGTTTGCAGATGGTGTGCAATAGTGTGGTAATTTTACACGTGTGTTATAGTAACTATCCACTCCAGCATTCTACTGTAAAATCAAATCCATTGAAAAATTCTGGTTATACGATGGCAAGTCAAGACTATAAACTATTCTCATGATTTGTAGGCAGTAGTGACTTACTAGAAAATGTTTACCAAGGTTATGAGTTTTATGAACTATTAAGTTCTTAAACTAATCTTCTAATCTTCACTTACTGTTGGTGAGGTGCTTTGGGACTTAGTGGCTGACTTCATAGAGTTAGGTTAATGATTTGATTCGATGATCTTAAAGGTCTTTTCCAATCTAAATGACTCTGTGACTCTATGGACATAGAATAGGTTAAAACTAAGCCTGATTTATTTTTCAGTTCGAATTGATAAATGCCACTATACTAAATACTGCCTAATTTTGTTTGTGTTACTTCATAATTCACACGTTCTTTCTGGGTATAGAGACTACAGTTGTAATTCCTGTCAGGTTCCTCTTAACTAAATTAAATGTTTCCTAAACTAAAATCCCAGCAAGCTCAGTTATTATAAGTGATGGGGTTGAAGTAGATTGCTGAGGCATTCCATAGTTTTACAAAAGAACATCTACCATGTTACCCTAATGTCTGTATCCTAATGTTTACTTTCTTCAGAGCTAAGGGAGAGGTGTATGTGGGTTTTTTTGTGGTTTTTAATTTTTTTTCACACTTACCTTTGTAGTATGTGTGTGTATGTATTTATGTTCATCTTCAGTCTGTGAGGGAGCTGAACACATACATGCCCATAAGACTGCTGATCTTAACTGTCGCTAGCCACATGATACTGATTGTCTTGGATTAACCATTTGCCTGGATAACATGGAGCACTTTGTTCTCGATGCACTGTTGGATTCGGCCTGTCATCTCTCTCATACAAACTTTTTTGTTTTGTTGTCGTTATTCCATAAATACCGTTTTTTCTTCAGCGTTCACAGTTATTCCAATTTCATCTGACCTAGTTTCGGAATTCATGGTAAAGGAGCAAGTACGTGAAATGAATAAAGAAATTGCTGAGAAAACAGAGAAGTATAAGAAATGCAAGCAAATGTTGGCAGTAAGTAAATGGCTGCTTTAGAAAATTAAACAGAAAGTAGCTGTAGGTGCGAAGTCTAAACCACAAAGCAGACCCAGCTGAGTTACCTTGCTTGTTTGTGTGATACACTGTGGTTATGGTAGAAACCTTAATGTTAGAAAATACTCCGTGATTTAGCCAGCTTTCAGTTACCTGTGGAGTTAGCCCAGGCAAGGACCTCTTGGGAAAACCCAGGTGCAGTAAATTAAATGAACAAAACTGCTACTGCTTCTGTGCTTAAGGTTTTGAATACTTGCCCCTTCTCCATTGTATTTTAGATGTATTTACTTTTCTAAATAAAATACAGCAAGTTGCTATAAGCCAGCTGATGTCTGGAATGAGTGTAGCAGTGTTTATCTGCCATGCTATTCAAATGCAGTAAGTCATCCTCCTTTTACAGTGTTTTGATGTCTGATTGGGTGCTGCATACTAGCTTGGGCTCAGTCATACATAAAGGCACTTATATGATTCTCTGGAGCAAAGCTGGTACCAGTTGTGTTGTAGACATGATAGAAATGCCCTTCAGATATTAATCTGTCAATCTTAACTTGATTTTCATTCAACCAGTTTGGAGGTATGTATGATGATGGAGTATTGCATCAGTGATGCTGGTGAAAAGTTGGCTGTTGTAGAATGGCTTAAGAAATGCTTTCTGTCTGTTGTCTCTGCTCATCTTGTTTCTCTTATTTATCACAATGAGATTATGCTATTTTAATGTGCTCTCTGGGATGTAACAATTGGCCTGTAATTCTGCTCGTTACTCTGTCTGTGGAGAGCCTACGTTAGCTTCTGCTGGCTATTTCTTCTCTAGCAGTGCTTGAGGAATGCTTTGCCTTTGACCTTCTGGATGAAAGATACTTCAGTTGTAGAAGTTGCATTGGGAAGGGATAATGGTAATAAGTGTAGTATTGGGGTACAAAGAAACTCAGAACTGTGAAGTTAGAGAGGAGTATCAGCATGTTGAAAACTTGGGCAAGAAAAAGATATGTATGGAACATAACTGATGCAGTGTTGAGTTGTCCTGTCCTCTTCAAAGTCTTGAGGCAGGCTTGATTTCTCAGGGAAGCCATTTGTAAATGGTCTCATTCTAAAAGCATGGGGTTACACAGTGTCATTGTTGGGAGTTGGGGGGAAATCTATTAAAACTAAGTATTTCATGCCATGGTATAAAATGCTTTAGGACGAGAAGATGAAATGCAGTGTTTATGCTGATGAACTTGCTAAATTGGAGCTGAAGTGGAAAGAACAAATGAAAATCAATGAGAATATAAAATTACAGCTAGCAGCAATGGAGGATCAGTATAAAGTAAGTTACAGATTTTGTTTATGACAATGGTGTCCTGTTACTAATGTAGTCGCTCATTTCTAGTAGTTCAAATAAGAGTTTAATGGGGAAAAAATACTAATTTTTTTCTGTAAATAGAAATTGTGTTTTGCACTCGTAAAAGCAACATAATGCCTTTTTTAAAGTAAGACAGATTTAAGTATATTAACAAATGGCTTTTGTTCTTTTAATAGATTTGGACAAACTTATACATGACGTTAATCTTGTATTACAGGAGAAAAGGGCTAGAGCTGTACTTTCCTCTTGCTTTCTATAATACTAACAGGAATATTGATTGATAAATTTGTCTAAAATCTTCGTAATGCATGCTGCATTACCAGCTTAGTAATGTGTAATACATTTAATTTGAATTAACTAAAGAGGTACAAAATGAGTGATACAATGTTTTTAAAGTCATCATGAGAGAACTACTTCAAGTTGGAGGATCTCAGCTACTGCCTTACTAGATAGAGTGAGGCAACACATGCACCAGCAAGTCAAGCGCAATGGGCAGCTTTAGTTTACAAGAGTCCTTCATCTCTGAGGTTAGGTGATAGTAATGCATATGCTGAAGTGGCTTGTTAGGTCAACAAGGACAAGATAAGAGCAGCAAACTTCTGTAAGACCCTCTTTTATGCTTGTTCTCAGTCTCATGGTGATAGTGTAGCTGACAGGATGGAATACTCTGTTGCCCACTTATGTCCATTGTGATGAACAGGGACTAAACTGAGCTGTGACTATGTCAATTCCAGTACAAACCTCCTTCCATTGGGAGTTTAAGCAGTTTTTCTTTATAAAATACTGAATTATTCTACAGCTCGTTTCAGCACTCTGTAGGCTGTCCCTTTTCAGTATTTTTCAAAGCTCTAATTTCATAAAATGCATGTCTCTTTGAAATTTAATTTTACTGATTAGCAGTTTTCCATGCATGATTTAATGTAAAACAGGTTTGGTTTTAATTTCTCAACAGCAGGAGAAATAAATAATTGGTTCCAAAGTTGAAACCATTTTGACTGCAATTCAAAACTTGTTATCATTCAGGGAGAGTGCAGGTGGTGAAGTTAAAAAAAAAAAATGGTAAATTTTTCTCTGTTGACCTGAACTACGAGAGGGAATTTCAGAACTGAAAAAAACATGACATGTAACTGTGGAGAGCATTGAGCTTACATGCTAAAAAAAGAAGTGGAGAATTGTTCTCCAAAGTAACCAGAATCTAAATAAAATAGCCCTTTGTAGAGAAAGAGTATTTAAATAATAATTATATTGAAGCAAGGAAGACTTGTGTTAATGTGTCAGTTGCATCTCTTCGCAGAGCACCCAACAGAGACACAAGATAGATGTTTGTGAAGCTAATTTAGGGTCTTTGAGGTAGGAGATTTTGGTTCTCTCAGTTCTGTAGTGGGATATAAGAGCTGGAGAGAAGTGAATGAAATAAGTCACTGAAATGCCAACAGATTGCTTCAGAAATGGTGAGATGTGAGGCTTGCAAACTTTAGCTATTTCTGGTCAGTGGTGTCCTTCCTGCCATTAGTATCACTGATACTACTCCTCATTTTTTAGAGGAGTATTTTATCATTCCACAGTTGGCTTTTGAAAACTGATAAGAAGAGGCTGCTAATGTACTGCTGTTATCCAGTAGATAAACCTGGGGGGAACTGTTGGTTTTGATTTGTAGTAGTACTAGATACTGCATGTAGCTATAGTAGATAAAGTTATTTCCATCTGAAAGATGAACTTAATCACTGAACTTTGTTTTCACAAGATAACATGCAAAGAAATAGTTTCCATTTCCAGGAACCTTAAACTTCTTTTCATATAGGTTCAGCTGTCAGAAAAAGAGAGACGAATAAAGGAACTGGCATCACAGCTGGAACTCTTTACCAGTGAGAAGGTATTGTCAGGATTCCTAGTAAATTTTGTAAACTAACACTTGTGAGAGTCTTCAGTGTGAGGAATTGGTATTTATTTTTAGGCGTGAATTTGTTTACTCTTTAAACATACTTTTCCGTATTTGGATATTTTGCCAAAATTAGTTTGCATTTAAAAGTATAATTCTGTTAATAATACTAACATATTTTTAAAAAATATAAACTGTAGTACACCAACTTGCCAGAACATCTCAGATTTGAAAATATTGCCATTTATTGTCCTGTAATAGCGTTCTAGAATATTTTTTATATACAAACTAACAAAAAATGTTATGGTGTCAAAAATGAATTTTGTTTCTGTCTAGAATGAGATTCCATGCAGGATCTAAAATAATTATTCTTTTTTGCAAATAGAGATTAATCTGTGTAAATTAATAACCTGAGATTGCAGCTAGCTATGCAGTTCACAGAACATAGGAATTCCTACCAGTTTTTGTCCTGTCTTCCATTCTCACCTTAGCAGCATCACTGTTCTTGTTCAGGTTTTCAGGGGCCTTCCAGCCTCCTTCCTGGTTTACTCTTCTTACCTCTTAGTGAAAGAGATTTGAGCCCTGTTGTGTCTAGAGGCTGATGCCACCTTAGTGCACCTGCTGCTTGGCCAAAGGGAAAAGATGATTACTGAGCTTGTGCTGCAGCCTCTGTGTCCACTACAGGAACACCAGTTAACAAAACTTGCAGGAACTGAATTTCTTTGAGACAGACTCTGTCTTTCTTACTTTCAGGAATTATTGGTTGACAGGCAGCACAATTAGTAAACCTTTTTCCCTTTAGAATCCTGGAATAAGATGTGAGTGGTACATAGCTAGCTCGACATTTCATTTTTTTCATCACTGGTTAGGGTTATTTTCATATATGCTGCAAATGTCTACATTGCAGCAGCATAACGTCCAGATTTTCCATGATGTTTGTGTGCATACAACCAAATCCTTCTGACATCTGCAGTTCTCTTGTTGACTGCCTGTAATAATAAGAGCAACTTGACATGTGACAGTTGTGACTAATTGTCCTGGTTCCGTGTAAAAAG
>NW_008590329.1:2129-12620 GCF_000691845.1 Merops nubicus | reverse complement strand
TTTGGGGCAGGCCCTGGAGCCAGAGGCCTGGGCTGCAGCTAGGCCAAGAGCTCCTCTGGTTTCAGTCTGTTCTGAGCACCCACTCTGGGGCAGAACAGCAGTAAACATCAGTGTGCCTGCGTGTGGAACACTAACCATGCCATCAGCACGCAAATAACTGGTGGCTTCTCCAAAACTCGTTTATCAAGGAACAAAGAAAGTTGTGAGTACAAGGAGCCTCTTGCCAACCTTTCCATCACCTGTCATTTGACAACGACCCAACTGCTTTATCCCACGGAAGTGACAGCCTAAGTGAGCTGCCTTTGAACTCTCTGGGGTCGCAGCAGCTGTGGCCCCGGATCTCCCTTCTTGCTGGGACACCTCTCTGGGTAGATTTTCTGAAGGTACCAACAGTCATCCACTGGCAAGCGCCAGAGCAGAGTGAGTAATTCACTTTGATTTACTGCAAACATGGCAGGAAAATATCTTGGTGGTAATTAACTGCAAGTGCAGCAGGGAAAATCTCTGCCATAGGTTAACCTCTGTATCTGTGTGTGCCTATGTAGGATTTCACCTTTATGTTTGTGTGTGCATTGGTGTCTGTGTATATGATTTAATCTCTAACTACATGTGTGTGTACTCGTGTGTACAATTTGATTGTGCAATTTATTTCCTCAATTGATAGAGGAAATTATCATACATCTGGTATGAATCTGGCCATGGTTGAGTCTTTAACCACATTGCTTTGTGATTATGGTAAATCTTGTTAAATCATCCTGATAACTGACTGATAGTAAAGCATTGCCATCCCCTTATTCTCTGCACCCTTGGATATAAAGAGTTGAAAGTCTGAGGCCAAATTTGGATCCAGGCATACCCAGACTCCTCTTTGAGAAGTTTAGAGAGCAAGGGGGTCTCTCATGACCCTGGGACTGAGGGGGAGGGTCTCCCTTGCCCTTTTCATACCCAGTCCCTACAAGTTGTCCTAACTGGAGTGTAACTCTGTTTTCCTTTGTATACTTCTTCCGTGCAGTAATTAATAGGTTGAACCTTGCTGTCAAATTGAACCTTGATAAATCTGTTAAATGTTGTTAAATTCCATCAAATTTCAATCAATTCTGTCAAATTCTCATTCTACCTCACTAAAACATTTCTGCTTTTCTGTTCAGAGGGAGATGCATTCCACTCATTCCATGGTGAGCAGGATCCTAAACCAGCATTCCAGGACAAGTGATTTAAGTGATTTAAGACACCCATCTGAAACAACTACTTAATGTGGTAGATAAGAACAGGGAACCTTGTTTTAAAAAAAAAAGCTAACAAAGAAACCCCAAACAAACCATTTCATTAATATAAAGATGACTTTAAGAATTTGACTTTAACAGGTAGACCTCTTTTGGGATATTGCTGTTCTGCAGAATTATTTTAGATATGCCAGTTATTCCTCTTGCCAGATCCTGTGGTAAATTTGGAAGACATGATTAAGTGAAAAATTTTAACTTCACACACGTTTCTCTGGAGTCTGTTTTATCTAATGCTTCTGAACCACTTTCAAGGCTTTTAATGTTCTTCAGTTAATCCAGGTATTTGAGTGTTAGATATGCCTCCTAGGACTGGTAACTCCTAACATCCAATTTTCTTTTTTTTTCCTGTTTCCTATATTAATGTCAGATAAACCAATTGACTCCTCAACACTGCGTGTCTTGCTCCAGGAATCAAAAAAATTATTCCACGCTTTCAGTTCGAGGTCAGACTACAATGGAGTACTTCACCAGGCATATGTTCAAGTGAATAAGCTGTACCAAGCACTTACAGAGGTAAGGGGAGCTTTAGGATTTGTTCACCTAACATTTTGAAAGTGTCTCCATGTTCATTTTACAAATCAGCTTTGATTTCTAAATAATTCCTGTGATCTCAACAAATCACTGCAGGAAATGTTGTTGCTAGAATGTTTTCAAAATTAATAGACCCTGAATTTAACTTACATTTTCACATAGCAAATGTCTGCTTCTATGTATATACTTGGTAGACTTTCTTTCCCCTTAATATAAAGGTGTTCATATCAGGATTGTGACTGAAAACCATTATTTAGCTGCTTTCAGAAAAAAGTGTCTTATTTCTAAAGATGAAAGTGAAAATTGTTGTTTGAACTTGTGGCATTAATCCAATGCGACTGTTCCTAGGCGTGCTGCTTCAGCTTTCAGTGTCTTGGTAGCTCTGGTGCTACGCGTGAAGAAAGGACTCGCTTGTATCATGTGCTTTGTGATGGTTCATGGGGGATGTCCTGACACCTTTTGTGTTCTGAGAAATGTGTCTTTACTTCCTGTTCATCTCTGAATATATCTCAGTGTTTGGTTTGTGGTCACTGTTAGTGATGGCATAAAAAATGGAGTGAGCATGGATGACTTGAGACATTTCTCTATATGGGAATAATACAGGTCAGAATATCTGTCAGAAATTCTTTTCCGTTTTGGAGAAAGCTGAAGGGGAAGGGAAGATATTGGTGGTCAAGGAGAGGAAGGATGATATGGGGAGTCTTGATTGGCTACTGTCTGTGGAAATACCAACATAGAGATACAGAAGAAAGACTTGGTGGAAGACAAAGATGCTTTCCATGCAGAGACTGTAATGAAGATGATTATGACTAGAGGAGACGGCCTAGCTTTTTCTGAGTGTTGCTTTAAAGAAAAAAAAAAAAGTAGAAATGTTCAAGTTTTCCTCAGTTAGGAACTGAGTACATTCATTGTTTGTTTGCTAAACTGTTTTATAAGGTGAGGTCAGACAGTGAGCAGGATTTATCAGAAGACATCACGGTTCTTTCAGAAAATTCTGAAAAAATGGAAGCAATGACACCAAATCTGCAAAACTCTGAAGAAGAAAATTTGCATCCAAGCTTTCATGCAGCTCAAGAAAACAGGCACCAGGAAATCTGGTCAGTCTTTGAATGTGTCTGGAATACCATCAACATGTACAGGTATGGTATGTTGAAGAAGTTCAGAACAGGTACAGAACCTTAGATTTTAGAGAGGCTCTTAGCTTTTTTAAGCAAAATTGATTTTAAAAAAACACACAACTCGTCACACAAAAGTTAGGAGCATGCAAATTGTTACGTGGATGCAGTCAGTGGTCTTGTCTAGTCTGCTGCTCTTTTTCTGGATGCTGACTGAAATAAGTTGCTTTAAAGAATGGTGCTGATAATCATGTAAGAGCCACAAATGAGACATGTCCATGGAAATCTCATCTTTATCCATTTTTTATGGAAATGGCATTCAAGCTCTTAACTTTTCATGTGGTAGTTTTCTTTCTAAATCCTGTGGAAGTACACTAGCTTACACAAAATTGTTTACTTGTTTTAAAAACTTGAATCAATTTGAAATATAGTAAATTTTCTTCTTGAGCAAAATCCTTCACTCTTTAAAATCCAAATGTAGAATCTAGTGATGAGTTTCCTTTTTTTATATAAACTCAAAATTGCAGGAAATGAAACTTCCCCATCTAGAAGTTTTACCATCATTTTTATTTTGGTTATTTTTGAAAAATATGCTTGAAAATCACTGAGATGCCATCTTTTTGGATGCTATCACAGTTTCTAAATAATACTGTGTTTTCTTTTTGTAGTCTGAAATCTTTTTAAAGAAGGGACTCTCTTTTATGTGAAGCACAAAGACACTGCTTTTGAAATAATAACTCTACCAATACCATTTCTACACTGGTGTGTAAATGGAGTGTAGGGCTGTACCAGCAGGCTCCTCTTGGCTTACACCAGTGCAGGCTGAGCTGAGCTGAAGCTGCTGAGGAGGTGGCTTGGTGTGGTGGGCAGCTCAGCTGAGGATACGCTCCGGAGAACAGTCTCAACGTGTTCTCTTACTGGGACAGTAATTGTGAACTTGAAAGTTTCATAGAGGCATTGAGGGAAAACTCTTCCAAGCATACCACTTTGTAATGAGAATGCAGCTGAACTGTTGGCTCTTGCTACCTCTTAAGAACCATGCTGTGAAAAGGGGATAAAATTTTAGAATCAGAGGTCACTTCACACTCTTTTGCTCATATCAGGAAAATGCTGCTCACCTCATACTCGTGGGCTGATGCTTCATGAGTGCACTGCAGCTCATCATCCCAGCACAGCCATTGTGGGGAAGTTGTCAAGTCCATTCCAGTAAATCTGGAAAATGAAGCTGCTTGGAAAATTGATGGAAAGCACTTTGCTTCTTTAATTTAACAGTTTTATTCTAAGAGAGGCTTCCTCAGGTGTACTCAGAGGAACTCATTACTCAGGTGTACTCATTCCTCTCAGCATGAAGTGGCTGTTTCCTTCTCAAGTGATGTTTAATGAAAATATATTTAAGTCAGAGGTAAAATACTGTTACAGAATACAGTTGCCAAGGAAAATTTTAAACAGAAGTATACTTGTAGGGCATCATCTTCTGACCATTTATTCTAAGACTGTTTTAGATAACATGGTTTTAGAATAGATTTACATTTTATCTTGGTTTTTTTTTAGTTGTCAAAATACAATGCATACAATAGATACTGTGTTTCTCTGGATTTTGATGATTTTTATTAACTGCTTTTTAATGTCTCTCCTTTGTTTCTTTTTAATATTAGCACTGAAATTTTCCAAAAGTTGGACCCCAGCACAGCAACTGTAACTGCAAAGTCTTCATTTGAAGAAGCTTTTTTAGCTCTGCAGAAACTGTTGGCAGTGGTGAATGACATCCGGGAAGGAATCAGTAGGTAAGCATTTAAGATAGTCATAAAAGCTAGTGACAGTAACAGTCACCTAAAGTCATAAAAGGCACTGAAATCTTTTGATGCCAAACTAAAGTTTATTATGTTGGTTATATGATTTTCAGCTAAAAACTTGGTATCAAGGCTGTCAGTTTCTTGGTACAGAATAAGAAACTGTTGGAGACATTCAGATCTCTTGTAGCAAATTTTTTCTTTTACGACTTGGGCTTTGTTTTCCATTATTTGCTGATGCCCATCCTCTGCTTGGAGTGTAACCAGAGCTGTGACATGATTAACTAATACATTAGCTCTGATGGCAAGAACTTTGAGTAATTCAGAACATTTGTTTTTCAAACTCAAGGCCCACTGGAACTGGAACAAATTTCCACTATAGTGAAGGACATAAAGTTTTGTGACTTTGCTGTTACAAATTGTAGTGCATTCTTTGTGAGTCAAAACCTATGCTACAGCAGTAACAGACAGTCAATCGCTTGGACTTTCAGTTTAGGAAGGACAGTATTTCCTCTGTCTTCCTTCTCCCTTTTTGTAAAGAGTGCAGAATAATAAAAATGAAGCTTCAGAGAGAATAAGGTGTCTTCTGTGTAATCATAGCTTAGTCCTTTCTTTTGAATAGCTATGAAGTTTATTCAAGGGCAGGAAAAGCCACAGAAAGATGCTTTAAATTGTCACTTTCAGGACTGTGGTAGTAAGCTTTTAAACTTGCATTACCAGTATGTAGTGATGTTCATTACAAGCTTTTCTGAAAGTTCCCAGTCCTTATGCTATATAGTTAGCACAGCAGCCCTGCCAAGTATGGATGTATGGCTATCCCGGCGTAAGGTGTGAGGTCTGGCCTGTCAAGGCACTTCCGAAGTCTGGAGCAGGGATCTGGAGCTCTGTCACCTGGGACTTGAGCTAGCTGTAGCTGCTAGAGTGTTTCTTTTTTTTCAGTAAAAGTGATGACAGAATCATAGAAGCAATTGCTTCACTGATCACCATTCCAAAACAAAATTTTGTGCCTTTTTTTTTTCTTTCATTATTTGACCATTTTCATTATTACATAAAGTGTTTTGGTGAAATGTATATTCTGTAAGTCCCAAACAATCTTCAAGGTATGCACATGTGAAGTAGTGTGTTCACTTGAGCATAAATAACCAGCTGTGCATCAATAGTGTTACAGCATTAGTTCTAGGTCCGATATTTTTTTTTTCTGCACAGTGCATTAAAGTAGTGGGATAAATCTGTTCAAAGAATTGTTGTCTGTCTTTGAAAGATAAATGGTGTAAATATTATGAAAGTAGAAACAGAAAAACATGGATAGAAATGTGAGCTAGAGCAGCTTGGTGGTAATCGATTTGTTTTCATTGGTGGTTGCTTGGGTTTTCCCTCCAAATAAATTGTTCTCTTAAAGCAGGTTACTGCTAAAGTTGGTTCTTTTCGTTCCAGTCCTAAAGTTCTTGCAAGATATTCTGTAGTATCAGTTTACCTATGTGGTGGATGAGGTTTTATGGGAATATGCTGTTTCAAGATTATTTCTGTGTTAGAAGTGTTCTGTTAAAATTTTGTGCAGCAATAACAAAAGACACACTTCATTTCTTGTAGTGAAAGCTGCTTGCCTCCTGTATTTCCCTTTATGGGAGATCTCTGTAGAAATACAGAGGTCTGTCAGAGAAATCTATTTTGCTTTTTTCTTTATTAGAACCATTAGAATATCTGGAGCAAAGATAAACAGGATTCTGTCTGTCATTTGACTTTATTTGAAGTGGAGAGGCTATTTTCTGTGCCACGTGATTGCCATGACACTCAGTAACCTTGGTGGAATGGCTTTAAAAGTTCCTTTCACACTGCGGTGGTGCACACACCCCCACTCCCTGGGCTGTGTTGTGTCAGCCCTTGCCATTGTGTTCCTGTTTAATTACAAAATGCAGTGGCTGGGACATCTTGGTACTTTCTGACCTTGGTCAACAAGGCAGTGAATTGAGATCATGCAGGACCTTCCTGTCCTGGGTACAAGTACAGGGAGCTGGACAATGAGACACTCCCAAACTCTGCCTGAAACTCCCAATTGCCTGGGAAACATACCAGAAATCCTCCTGCCTGGATCCTGGCCTGCTCGGAGAGATGCCAAGGTTGCCTGACATAAATGATGGCCACGGTGAAAAAAGTGCTGACCAAAGTCAATCATCTTGTGCCCCTGTAAATGCTGATCCTGAGTGATGCCCCTTGGAACTCTGGGGTGGCAGTGGGCTAAGTGTTGGCATCTCCCTGGAGCTGGGACACCTCTCGGGCCAGACTCTGACCCTCCACTGGTAAACCTGACAAAAGGCAGACAAGAGTAATGCACTGTAATTGGACTCTGTAAAATCCTAAAGATCATTTGGCACCAAAATTTACTATAATCTGCAGAAAAGGAAACATCTTAATCACAGCTTACCCTCTGTACGTGTCTGCCTGTGTGTGATTTGCTTGGAGAACTTTGCTGAATCCTTACCTAAAGCTGCTGCTACCGTGAAGTTATGCAAGACCCACAATGCTGTGTGAAATCACTGTCACCAAAATCCCTGTACCCAAATTTCCTTAGTCGTGAACTGTTGACCAAGTCTAGAACTAAGTCTGGATCCAGCTGCACCCAGACTCCTCTCTGAGAAGGCATTTGGAGAGCAAGGGTAGTCTCTCCTACTCTTTTCATACCCAATCTCTGTATAAAAATAATTTCAGCCCAGCCCCAAATCGGTTTTTCTCTGTCTTCCTCTTACAGTCTTTCTATCCCAACCCTAAATCAATTTGCTTTTGGATATTTCTCCCATTTAGTCATAGAGTCAACTTTGCAATCAAACTGAATTGTGATTAATCTCTCTTAAACATTGCTAAATTCCATAAAATTCCTTAAACTCTGTCAAATTGTTGTTCTACCTCACTAAAAGGTATTGCTGTATCTCTGTTCAGTGCAAGGTTCATTCCACAGCAAGCAGGGTCCTGAACCAGGGTTCCATGGCAAGTGGTTTCAGTGAAACCTCTCTTCTGTGACAGATACTTAAAAAAAAAGTTTCTTTTCTACCACTAAACTGAATGTATGTATCCAGAGTGGAATGATTTCTCTACACGAGTGTGTTTGGAAGTGTATGCCCAGAGTTTGTTCTGCAGGTTTGCAGGAGGGGGCATCATGGAGCAAGAAATGCAGAGAGACTGTAACTTAGTCTTCTGGTTTAGTCTTGAGTGTAGTTATTTAGGTTAGTTTGAGACTTCTGAGTAGGTTTTCCAAAGAGTCTAAAGGTGGATTTATGAATCATTGTAGGCTTAGGCACGTTTAAAAGTTAAATATTTAAGTATTTTAAAAATCTGATGTTTTCATAAAGTGAGAGGGAGGCTTATTTTGCCTAGGTTGCTCAGCTTCTCTAAAACAGAACTTAGAGGATATTTATTTTTCATGTTTTTTAAAAGAATCCTTTCAGTGACTTACAGTTAATCTAATGGTGTCATTTCAGAAAAGGAGGCATCTGGAGAAAGAGTACTGAAAAAGTTCTAGCTTGAATATTTGGACGTAATAGAGCTTTTAGTGATTCAAGACTGGTGGTTTCTATGTTACCTTCTATTCTGTGCAGGCTTGATGACCAGAATATGTTTGACAAATACAGATAATTTAGAAAGAAGAATAATAAAGAAAGAAGTGTTTCATGGATGAGGTCTTACTAACAGCTTTTTGCATCTTCCCCTATTTTTGTAACTTCTCTCATAGCATACAGATTTTTAATTTTATCTTTGCTCCTCGTTCTAACAAAAGTGGTAGCAGACTGGTATTTATGCTGCAGAATAGTGCACTAAAATGTTTTGCAGTACTTCAGCTCTAAAATGAAGATAAATAAACTGATTAGCAGCTTGAGTAACCCACCTCCTCCTTTTGGCAGGAGGAAACTATTTAAACAAGTATGTGCTAGTTGCCTCATCAAATACAGTTGATCCTCACGGCCATTGTTACATCACTGTGTTCTTGTGATTTACTCACTCAAAAAGTGAGTGTGAAATACCCACGTTCCACTTCTGACAGCAGAGTTTAGTATATGTGTTGATGTATATTACATTGACTAGCAACAGACAAAGGTTATTAAACCTCTGAAATTGATACTTAAGTAAAATTGTAAATAATTATGGACTGAATAATATTTCTGACTTTTTTTCAGTGGTGGTTTATAATTGTATTTGTGTTGTATTATTTGGGTTGGGCATTATCTGGATCTAGTTAATTAGGGTAACTAATTAACCAAGGTGATCTGAGTGGATGAGGCTCTGGATGTTGCTTATCTGGTCTTCAGTCAAGATTTTGACACCATTGCCCACAGCATTCTCCTAGAGAAACTCACTGCTTATGGCTTGGATGGGCAAACACTTCACTGGATAAAAAACTGGCAGGATGGCTGGGCCCAGAGAGTGGTGGGAATGGAGCTAAATCCAGCTGGTGGCTGGTTACAAGTGATGTTCCCCAGGGCTTAATATTTGAGCCACGTCTCTTTAATATCTATCAATGGTCTGGGCAAGGAGATCCAGGGCACACTCAGAAAGTTTGCAGATAAAACAAAGTTGGGTTGGAATGTTGATCTGCTTGAGGGTTGAGAGGCTCCACAAAGGGATGTGGACAGGCTGGATCAAGGAGATTCAACAATGCCAAGTGTCCTGCACTTGTGTCACAACAGCCCCCTGCAAGGCTCCAGGCTTGCAGAAGAGTGGCTGTAAACTGCCTGTTGGAAGAGGCCCTCGGGGTGTTGGTCAACAGCCAATGACCCAGGGTGTGCCCAGGTGGCCAAGAAGGCCAACAGCATCTTGGCTTATGTCAGCACTAGTGAGGCCAGCAGGACTAGGGCAGGATCGTCCCCCTGGACTCAGCACTGGTGAGGCTGCACCTTAAATATACAGGGCTCAGTTTTGGGTCCCTCCAAGAAGGACATTGAGGAGTTGGAGCGTGTCCAGAGAAGGGCAACAAAGCTGGTGAAGGGTCTAGAGCACAAGTCTTGTGAAGAGCAGCTGAGGGACCTAGGGTTATTTATCCTGGAGAAGAGGAGGCTCAGGGGAGACCTTCTCACTCTTGACAGCTCCCTGAAAGGAGGTTGGAGTGAGGTGGGTCGGTCTCTCCTCCCAGGTAATAAGAGAGAGAACATGAGGCGACACCTCTAGTTGCCCCAGGGGAAGTTTAGGTTGGTTGGACATGAGGAAAAATGTCTTCCCCAAAAAGGGGTTGTCAAGCCCTGGCCCAGTTTGCCCCCAGGGCAGTAGTGGAGTCCCCATCCCTGGAGGGGTTTCCAAGCTGCTGGGTTAACAGTTGGACTCTGTGATCTCGTCTCTTCCAACCAGAACAATTCTATGATTCCAATTCAAGGTCTTTTAAATCTTTAAAATGAATCATCTATCTTTAAAAATCTTTAAAATCAGGAAGGAAACAGGTGAAATGGTCTCAAGTGACGTGGAGACTGTCACTTGAGTGACAAGAGAGAACAAGGCTGATGTTCTCAATGACTTCTTTACCTCAATCTTCACTGTAAAGACCCCCAGCCACACTCCTGGAGTCATGGAGGAGAATGACAGGGACTGGAAGGGAGAACTGCCCACCATAAGTGAAGATCAGGTTCTTGATCATCTGAAGAACCTGAAAGTGTTCAAGTCCATGGGACCTGATGGGCTACACCCACGGGTACTGAGAGAGCTGGCAGATGAAGTTGCTAAACCCCTCTCTATTCTATTCCAAAAGTCATGGCAGTCTGGTGAAATCCCCACTGACTGGAAAAGGGGAAAAAT
>NW_008590329.1:0-1862 GCF_000691845.1 Merops nubicus | reverse complement strand
TCCCTTCCAACCCTGACAGATTCTGATTCTGTTTTAGCAGAGGACTTGGTAGTGTTGGCTTAATGGTTGGACTTGATGATCTTAAAGGTCTCTTCCAACCTAAAGGATTCTATGATTCTATGATAATATTTTTTTGTTTGTTTTCAAGTAGCTCTTTGAGGCAACACAAGTATTTCTACAGCTTGAGGCTTTCAAGTTTGTGCCAAATCTTTCATCACTTGTAGAAATTCTTCCGCTGATTCTGCTGGAATATATTTGGGCTCTACATCTTTGGAGAGAAGAGAGTTTTTAAGAACTTATCTCAGATAATTAACTCTTCCAGTTCTTGTTCTCAGAAGTGCAAATGCCTTGAATCTACTACTATCACTGCTTTGGGGTGTATGTTTGACTCTATGCTGAAGATCCATCATAACTCCTTTCTGGGTCCTGCACACAGGGTGTGTTTCTCTCCTAGCCTCTGGAAGTTGATGTATGTTCCAACACCAGTAGAAGGCTAGAAGCACTTGTAGGTTTTCATGGTCTGTCATCTGAAACATATTTTGTCTTGCTACTGTTAAACCTTTTCCTTAAGAATATTGGAATATTGCAGTCAGATAGCTTTCAAAGGCTGCAGCAGCAGCATTTACATCTGTCTGGAGGGGTTTGTGTTGGCCAGCTGGCCCTTGGCTGAATGTAACTTTAGGGGTTTCAGTGCAACCCTGGGGAACTGTACATGTCTTCATGTTCCCTGCCCAAGTTACTTTGAGATAAAAGACATCCTTGTTCACAGAAAAGAAAAAGAATGATTAGTCTTTGGTGAATTGATGTAGCTAGTTCTAGTTTGATTTTTTTCGTCTGTTCGCTAAGAAATAATTGGTTTGTTCACATGCCAGCTTTAAAATCACTCAAAATTTACAGTGTGTACTCTTAGATACAATACTCATAAATATTTATACTAATGTAGTGTCAGCTGTAAAAATGCTTTATCTGTTACTGCAGTAAGGAACTAGAATTCTGCTTCTGTAATGTTTTATCTAAATGGAATTTCTATCAAATTCCCAGTGGTGGTATTTGTTTGGAAAACACCAGTTTAAATGAGGCTTCCATAAACATTTGTAAACTAAAAGTGTAATTTTTAAAAGATCTCAGTAGTGCAGGAAAGGTGTGACTGTATCTGAACAGATGATATGCAGTATCTGACAGAAGGATTTCTCCTAGTTCTAGTGTTTCCTTTCCTGCCTGGCGGCTTTGCCATCTCCTGTTACATCTGGACTTCCCTACAGCTTCCTCTGCTGCCAGGGTCCAAATTGTCCCTTTACTCTTCTGCCTGTTTTACTGAGAGTTCTAAGTAATTACAAAATTTCAAGACCTGTGCTTCTGTCTGGTACACCTGAAATTGGGCAGCATGTAGCAAGGTGCAGGGCAGAGGTGATGCTGTGGAGCTGCTTAAGCCTTGTTGCCTTTAAGCCAGTCTGAAAAGCAGAAAAGTTGGAATAAATGGGTAAGTGTTGTAAAAGCCATGGGCCCTTCTGACTTTGTAAAGCTGGAGAATAGGTGTCTAGACAGAGTGGCATTAGGATCTGACATCTGAAGTACTTCCACAACAGAAGAAGGCATGAGCTTGACTTAAGGGAAAAATTTCCTTAGTTTCTCAACAGGTTGATGCTGAACAGAACTCTGGTGTATGTCAACCATTGCTGCACCAGTGTGAGTCCTTCAGTGCAGTGCAGTGTAATGAGGAGTTGTTAATGAGCCACACAGAGGTTCTAGGTTTCCATTTCTCCTCTTTTTTTGGTTCTGTGATATTTTGACAGCGAGGTTAAGCGGGGAGCTTTCAGCGGGTTAAGTCGTCTTGTCCGCAGTTAAGTCACAGGCCTCTTTAA
>NW_008590328.1:20304-32908 GCF_000691845.1 Merops nubicus | reverse complement strand
TTACCTGGGCACCAGGGAGGCAACAGATCTCTCTATGCTTGCAACATCTAGTCATGTGCAGGCCATTGGACCTTGGGCAGGACTAGATTTGACAGTGGCACATGATCAGATCACAGAGACCAAATATATACAGAACCAGGAAATTTTCAACTTACACAGGACTATCAGGCTGATCAGCAATCTGCCTTGATGATACTCAGCTGGATTTTTGGAGGACTCACTTCTCATCATTGGCATGGGATGTCCCCAGCTTGCACTATAGAAATGAAACTCTTGCTAATTCTGCTTTTGCCAGTTAATCCTTCAGGTTCCAGCCCTAATGAGGCTGCTGCTGCCATCAAGAAAAGTGATAAGGGGTACTGAGGGATTTGGCCTTTCTAGACTGGATGAGTGGAATTTTAAGGCACAGGAAGTTATATCAAATATGATTTGTAACTGTAGCTGTTTGTTACAAAACAGCTCCAATTCAATATCTAGAACTGATTTGACTGAAATAAAGGTAACTACAAAACAACCTTTCAGAAGCACTACCATTCCATGTAAGAGCCTGAAACCAAGTCTAGACTGCAAAGAAATATTTTTCTGAAAAACCATGCCACAGTCCATTGGCTGGGTCATGCACATGAACTGAACTGTGACTCTTGGATCTAAAGGCATCAGTCACCCCTGTCAGAGCAGCTTTAGTTGTTGTGAAGCAGGAGCCAAGATCTGATCCCTACAAGGGGACACAGACAAGTTCAGTCAATATATTATTTGCTGTGCCTACACTGACAGCTGGATTGGATCCAAGTCCCCCAGACACCCACAGATTTACTGTAGCCTTTAGCAACTACATCTCTGCTTTAGCAAAGTGGTGTACCAGAACTACCAAGCCTTGCTGAAATCCACAAAGAAGGGTTGGAGTAGGTCAGGGCAGCAGTAGCCATAGGGAGAAAATGGAAGATTTCTGTCAGTGTCCAGTTAGAGGGATTATGGCAGCTCTGTAGGACCCTTTTCCTAAGACTAGGTAAAGATGTCATGCCTCTAAAGCTGCTTGAGCACCTGTCCAAGAATGCTGTCCCTTGCAATTGGATGTAAATAGATACAAAGCAGAGTTTTGTACCTCAATTAAGATCCTTTTTTCTTGGCCAGCAGAGGATACTCTCTTGCCTTCTCAGAGACATTCCTATACTGGATTGCCAAAGGACCAACATTGTGCTCAGAAACGGTGTCCCTGCAGAGATCTGTCTTGGTTCATTACGTCAAACTCTCCCTGGCACTGCTGCAGGCTCTCACGACCTCCAGTCTGAAAAAGGACATCACAGAGTCAGGGAGGCAAGAAAACGGGGACTGCACTGGAAGTACAGTACCTGTACAAGCTTAACTAAAATACAGCGAGCTGTGAACCCACCCAAGGGACACTCAAACCAAATCACGCTCAGAGCTCAAGCTTAAATCAGGTTGGAGCAGAAGATCAAGTTGTTGACCAGTATGTTATTACACAGCAGCTGGGCTACAGTAATTGCCCTCCTCCTTCGTCCGTGGCAACGTCCTAGATAATACAGCATAGCTTATGCCCAGAAGAAATGGGGAAAGGGAAAGGGAAAGGGAAAGGGAAAGGGAAAGGGAAAGGGAAAGAAAGTCACATCTACATGCTGCACAAGCTGCAGATGAAAAACGTCTGAACAGCGGGGCAGTCACCAGTGCCCAACTGCCTCCCAGTAACACACCGAGCTGCTTTAATTTGGAAAATTGTCTAAGCCCCATATTTCACAGTATCTCTTTTAATATGCATGCTGGAGGCTGTTCCTGATGTTAGGCTGTGTAGCTTAGGGCTCTTCTGTGGTCTCTTTTGGAGCATAATTTATTAAGTTTCCTGACAGCACCCTGTGCAGGTGCTGGGGAGGATCACAGGCATTACCCTCCACGCCAGGAAGACATGCACTGCTCCTCTCAGGCCATCTTGCCAGCCTCCGCAATTGTACAGGAGTGATCCCTATGCTGTTTTATCCATTTTAAAGTCCCATTAAGGCTGACACTTATGCAAATGTAAGTGCCTCATCCTTATTAAAAGGGACGTTTAACTCTGAGTTCCTTAAAGGAGAATATGTGTGCACTGTGGCCATCTGGGAGCCTCTCACACTCCTGCCTGCTGAGACAAATGGGTCGTTTCCACCAGCCACTCACCTTCTTCCCTGGGAGACCATGGGCAAAAGAGACTGAGGAGAGCCAGAGACATATTGACATGGACTGCCTTGTTCTGTGCCTGCACCAGAAAAAGACAGACAGATATTTTAATCTTCATTAGCACAGAGCCCTGCATCTGAAAGGGAAAAATCAAACACTAGGAAAGGACAGGAGAAGCCTGAAAAATTAACACAGAGCCATCTTCCCATGCCTTTCTTGTCATATGAGGAAACGATACTCTGATCAGGACTGTAAAGGGAGCCCCTCTTTTGTGAGACATGTCAAGATGACCAATTTTTCCCCACACTCTGCCTCTCAGAGATGCCACTAAATGGTAGTAATGGAGAGCTAAGCTGACATCCCTCTCCTGGAGTGATTCTCAGTTACTGTGCCTACTTGTCTGGTTTTGGTCACATTGCATGCTTTGTTAAACAATCTCAAAAACCTTTTTGAAAGGTGACTTCTAGCACTAATATCCTTGTACAGATTGGGAACTGGGACCTATCATGGTGAGAGACCTTGCCCGTGGTCTCAGGGACTAGGACTAACTGGAGCTGGTTTTGCAGCCACAGAGTAATTCAGGCTGCATTGCCCAGGCTGGTGCTGAGTAGCTGCCAGCTTTTGTTCCTACAAGGAAACAATTCTTTGATCAAGAGATTTCTCATACACATATATCTGGCATGTACACATGGAATGAATTATAATTGCCTCCAATCTAAGCCACATGAAGTCATTAAAATTCATTCCAATTAATGGCAATGAGCCAAAACCAAACCAAGCACCTGCAAGACAGAGAGAAATCGGCAGTTACAATACTTTACATATGCCACCCCACCTTGGAAATTTTGCTGGAGCTTTAATGTACAGGATGTGAACTGAAAAAAGTGAGGATTTCTGTGCTCGGACAGATCTTCCCAGCTAAGGAGTCAAGATTAAAGGAGCCTGTGTCCAGTTAACCTCACTGTGGCACACTGCATGAGCTGGTACAGAAGTACCTGCCTGGGGGAGTTTGAAAACCTTCCCCCCATCTTCCAGCTGGGGAAAGTTAAGCATAGAAGGAAAGGCACGTTGGCACTAGAAGTAACCTCTTTGAGTACCACCTCGAGGGAGGGCATGGACGCAGCTGTTTACCTGAATGGAATTGGTCAAGCAGGCAGAGTCTGCAGTCCCACCAGCCCATGCAGCTTCAGCAGGGAGCTGGGAGACAGAAATAACCAAGAAACCTGGCTGCTGAAAGCAGGCACATGCTGGTGGTGAGAACAGCCTGGCAAGCTGCTGATGTCCAGTTGCAGCTGCCAACCTCTGCTCAAGACCTCTATCAATCAAGTACAGCCCTCTGGGTAGGGAAGAGAGCCTTGAAAACACAAGAGCACTCCGGTTATTTGGAAGCCCTCAACATTGCAGCCTCTTCTAGCTCTGTGCCAACCTCTGAACTAGAGCTCTGAGTCCTCTCCACAAAACCATTTCCTTACCCAGGATGGTCCCAGCTCTTCAAAGGTTAACTCATAGGGATTTCATTTTATTCTCACCCATATGAATATGCAAATTGCAATTGAGGTACCATTGCTTTGTGTCAGTTCATCATTCACAATCCGGGCTGAGGGAGCTTTTGGGGAGGGAGTTAGGGGGAAAAAAAGAAAATGTAATAACTTTTGAAATTCTTGTGAACTATTTCCTGTGTCTTCTTTTGTAACACAGCAGCACTTCAGAGACAGAGCGCACACTGTGTTCATTCCCTGTCTTATCTGCAGCACTGGTATTTGCTTTAATGATCTTTTTTCATTTCTTCTCTCGGTGTTCAGTGAGAATCATCTGCACCTCTGTTTCTCTACCAGGATTGAATGAACCATGAGTGCATTTTGTATTCAACTTAACAGACTGATTGACTTTAGACTAAGTTTCACTATTTCCCGTCTGACTTTCATTACCTAGAATAAGATGGTAAGTCAACCTGAACTGAAAGTAATTAAGGGAGCTTTGGAAGGGGAGGAAACAAGAAAAGAAGAAAAAAGCATTCTCTCTTCAAACACATAATTGTACTAAAATAACACAAAATGCAAATGACTTAAAGATGCGCCGATCTGGCTGTTTTATTGTCACTTTGAAGGCAGCAACTACAAAGGGCTAATATTTGTAATCTGCCGACACAGTAGTGCTGCTAAAGTATGTTATGTAGCATCTTGCAAAAACACCTCCTGGGTTAGTCTAAAAGTATCTGAAGGATGCTTAAAAAACCCTTCCCATTCAGATATTTCCCAAAACAACGAGTCAGGCAGGGTATGGAACAGATTCACATGGACTACATCTTGGATTTCATCCAGAGTCAAATACAGCCATAACTGGCTGACAGACCAAAGAAATATGGCTTTAAGGGCTTTGTTCAAGACCAAAATATCTTAAATTTACCTTCTCCAAACTTAGAGACTATGGTCTGGCAGGCATCAGCTAGATGTTAAAGTGAGCTGACGTAATGCATAGATGGATGAATGGACAGAGAGATTTCTATTATTGTTTGACTTACTGTTTGACTTCTTTACTGATAATGATGGGAAGCACCGTGTACCTTCTAATCTTAGAGACAAGACGTCACAGACATTTGATATCATCACAGCAAGGTCTACTTCTGGACCTGCACCTGACAGGCAGGATTTGTTGTGTAGCTATTACCAGCAAGTAGGAGTTTCCAGCACTATGAGATGCCAAAGGCAAAATCACAGACAGCTGCAAAGGACATCACATTATCACACTGGAAATTACCTATATTTGTTGCATTTGGAATTAGGAAAAAAATCAAACTCATGGAGACAATGTGTGCTGAGAAGGCTGGTGATGTGACCTTGCAGCACCACCCGCTTCATCCCATAAGACATCTCTTTTCAACAGGTATTCTGGTATTTGAGGGCATATCAGGAATCATTTTGGTCCAGAAGCTGTTCTACTGAGCAAGGAGAGCGCAGACAGCAGAACATGGAATACTCTGACTCTACTGCAATACAAATTACACTCCTTCAAAAAATCACCTAATGGCGATTTCAGTCGAAACGTTATGTTGCTTAAACCACAGGAAGAGATAACAGGCTCCATATATGACCCATCATTCATGTTAACAGTGAGAGATTAAGCAGAGAAGACACAGAGTAATGACAGCAAATCCCCAGGAACAAGGCAAGGACCAGCTGTGCAGGAGGAGGAATGCACAGCACCAGCTGGCTTCAGCCTTACCTCTAAGAGCTGATAAACTCCTGCCATTGAATCAGCTTTTGGTCACTCACCTAAATAATGCTTCCCATAAAGCAGAAGGCTTCAGCAAGGCAGGAAGAACTAAGGTCTGATGTTAAACAAAGCCTTCCTGCATCTCAGCAGCACAACAAAATGAATTAAAGACAAAGTGTACTTCAGGGCAGGACAAAAGCACAAAGCACAGAGGTTGTCTTTCCCCCAAAACGTACAGAGTAAGCACCAGCTGTGTGACTGCTGCAGCTGCTGCAAGATGGCCATGAAAGCAACAGGTTTCTGGCCACTGTGTTTTGCTCACAACTCATGGACTGGAACCACGCACTGGATGTGTGTCCATAGCCTTTGGGGACTCGCTTTTGGATAACTTCACATGAAAAATTATTTTCTGTCTTGATTCCAAGCGAGTGTGTGCTGCAGGGGATTTATCCTCCAAACAAGATCCTCTGCCACATTAAAAATAGTCAAAAGAGGTTTGACTATTATACCTTATTACAAAGAAGAAAGTGTCTTCAGATAGTGTGCTTAAGCATCCAACATAATTAAAGAGAATAATTTATACATCAAATAAGCTGCCACTTTACTCTGTGATGGTGAACAGTGTGAAATTCATCTCTTGTGATACGTCCCAGCAGGAACTGCTGGGAACATGGATGTGAATAGAGTACCCTGAATAGCAGGAGTCTGCAAACTAGCATCCTCTACCAGTTTCCTGTCAGGCTATGACATTCCCATAGGTCCTTCGGAGATTTCCAAGTAAGAATTTCCATACATGAGAAACAGGCAGGGGATACATGTGCAGGGCTGTTTGCTCACCCGGTTTGTTTGTTGCTGGTACCTACGTGTCTTCCTATCAGGTGAGAAATAGTATGAATCTCTATCACACTATCTTTCATCTGTGCTTAAGAAGGTAACATATTCAGTATCTTGCTTAGTCGGGAATGTGTTTTCTTCTGAGTTTTATCAGGAGAGCCCTTTCCCACTTTCCGCTGATTTCTACTGATGCCAGGTCCAGCTGAGCCAAATGGACATCAGCTACTCATAGCATTAGCCCTGGACGCAGTGGGAACCCGAGTTTAAATTTTCAGCTGTGACTGTTCTCTCCTCCTACACTACAGTTGTCCTGTGACCTAAAGCAAAAAGCTTAAAAGATCACTGTTCTCATGAATTATTTTTTAAATTCGCTCTGTTCCCTGACCCTGTTCACGGGACCTTTGCACAAGCAGTGGTTAGCTGTACAGCAGAGATAAGACCAGGAACAAACAGCAAGGGGAAGGAAGAGATCATATACCTCACTCAGTATCATCAGAAAAGTTTGTCTTGGGAAATCAAACCTGAATGTTCACACCTGCTTCTGAGATTTTAGCAACCCTTTCCTCTCTAATTGTTTAATTGATTCATGTAATTAAATCAAAGTAGGACAATTGTCCCTAATGTTTATTTACCTGGAAGTTTGCTGCTTCTGTTTCAGATCCAAAGAAAGGCTGTTGTGCCTTCAATTTTTTTTTCTAGGTATGCTCATGATCTAATAATAAAATATATTATCCCTGTCTGTCAATCTTGAGTATTTATAACGATTATGCTACTAGGGGCTGTAGAGTTACTTATTTGTCAATATCTGCTACCTAATTTATTTGTCCATAATATTTTTCTTAATTTACCTGCGAGGCTGGTTTTCCCTCCTTCTTTATTTCTATTAAGCAACAGATCTTCCTTTACGACAATCATTCCCAGCACCAGAAGCAGGAAAGAAGACTCACACCATGAAAGCCCTTGGTTTTGGCTACTTTCATGGTACAAGGCCAGAAGATGGGGGAGATGTTTATTTTTGCCTGCTCTAGCACAGTAGTTCTTGTGGGTTGGTGATCCACTTTCCCTTGCATACCTGTGCCTGTTGGTGTTCACTGACTGCTGCACCCACCTGCAGCCCTCACTGGGCTCTCCCCTATAGGAAAATTTGAATTCTTGAGGATTTCAACATGCAACACGTAGCAGAGACTTGTTAAACTTGAACTAAATGTAGAGAAGCCAGGTTTGGTGTAGAAGCACAGATCCCTCCTCCCTCACATTCCCTCTAAATTGTGTAAATATAAGCACATAACAGCTACAAAACTACATTTATACAGGTGGCCACATATTCCACTTGATGTTTTTAGGTGTCTAAATACCTTCAGAAAACTATCCCCAAGTGCAGCAGCTGGGAGAAATCCACTACAGATCATCTTCTGAGCAGGACAGACACAAGTGGCAATCACAGTGGTTTTCTCATAGAGACGTTATCTTCATCAAGAACAACTTCAAGGCAATTCTGGACTAAATAATAGAAAAAAGAAACATGCTGAAAGCACAGCTGAGGTTGAAGGCAAAAGGTAAGAGGAGAATCCTATGGGTATCTGGTAGGGACAAACACAAAGCCTTTGGGATGATATTTGAGGATTTGGTAGATCTCTTTCCAAATCTACCAGGAATCTCCCAGGTGACATTATGCAGATCTCATACCGTAAAATCCTGAGAAGTTAGAGTTTTGAAGGCTTAAGCAAAAGGCTTTCTGTTTTTCACCCTTTAGTGCTGCCTGTGTCGTACAAGGAACTCTTGGGAGTTTATAAACACTATACAATCTTGAGCAGAGCGTCTAGCTGGAGTCTGATTGATGAGAAATTGTGGGAAGGATGAGTATGTCATCCTTTCAGGTTGCCTAAATTGTGCAGGGAAACGCCTTTTGGCCACAGGAATTTTCATCTTCCATTCACCTTCTTCACACTCCTGAGGAGCTGGTCACCATTCCTCCACTCATCCTGTTTCTCAACTGGATGATGAGTTTGGTGATTTGGGGCATTTTTCAGCACCCTTACAGGTTCTTCCAGCTGAGACAGGAGAGAGACTTTCAGACAAAACCAACTCAACAAAAGCACTATCCTCCTTACCTTTTCAAGCACAAAAGCCCCAACACCTTTGATTTGAATTGGCTTTCAGAGGATCTTTGCATTTCTGCAAAATGCTGCCTGAATGCCAGGGCTGAGAAGAATGGCTCTGCATGTTGGATAATTACCCAGCCGCTAATTTGGGTAAACAGAGCAGTGTCTGATCTGAAACACACTGAAAGGACAGAAGCCACCAACCACTTTCAGCATGGGTTGGAGCTGTTGTTCCTTTAACTTTAGAGGACTCGTTTTATCTCCGAGCCCCAGCAGCGACGAGTGGAGGAGCCATGTCAAACGCGAAATAAAAATGAGCAATGCCTATAAAAGAGAGATATCATGAGAATCTGCCACTTGGGAATAATGAAAAGCTCGAGCAGGTTGCGCTGATTGTGCAACCTACCAGAGGCCTGTCAGCTTTGATAACAATGGCAGCCATCAATTCCTGTAAAAATGGCAACAGCATGAATTGGAAATTGTGAAGCACCATTTAGGGTTGAAATGAGATTTTCTTCAGAATGCATTTGTTGGCATGTTCCCACTCACTTGAAAGGCTCTGGACAGATCAGAAGGAACGTGAAGTAGCCAGGATTGGAAGATTATTTTTTTTTTAGTATTTCTCCTCCTCATCCTCCTCCCTACAAAGGAGTTTTAAATGCCACGAGCTTTGACAAAACAACGGTGGTTTCAAATCTGCCAAAGGGTAATTTGAAAGTGAAAGGTATTCTCTTCAAATTACCCTGGAGAATGATGCACGTTATGAAAGGGTTTTACTTTTTGGAGTGTTAAAGAGATACCAAAAAGTCCAATTTTATTGTCAGATTATGGAGGCAGGTGGTGGGAGAGAGCTGTGTAAAATTGCCAGAGCTCCTCTTTAGCCATCACGTATCTATTTGCCTTTCACAGACACCTAAAATGAGGTATCAGACAGGAATGAAAGAGAAAAAATTAAAGTTGAGTTTGGAAAATCTTTTTTGTTGGAATATTAAAAAAAGGTCAAAATTTCCACAAAATGGTACATGTTAATATTAGTGAAAGCACACAGCTTGAGAAAGTACTGGTCAAACTTTCTGGAGAGACAGGAGTTACAAGAAATATTTGTATTGGCTAAATGAAGGTTGAGCCAGAAGAAAATGAGTTTGTGACCATTTTTGTTAGCTCTAGATCACGGTATTTAGGATGCAGATTTTTTAATGTGGTTTTCTCCCCACACCCTTTGGTGCATCAAAAGGGGTGTTGTTTTGGTTTGGTTTTTTTTCTTCTCATTTTTCTAAGCACCATGAAATCTATTAGTCCCCAAGGGACAGAGCAAATCAAGTCAGCCTCTCAAACATACATTTTCTAACTGTAAAAGTGTATGGATGGAAAATAACAGCACAGGCCTTAGATAAAAAGGAAGAAAAATTGAGTCTGGAATCTGAATAGGATGAACATAATCACTGTGTTCAGTGCAGAGGAGAAAGCAAACCTCAGGACTGAATTTTCTCCCAAGATAAGCAGTGAAATGTAAACCACAAGATGAGTTCAGACCTGATATACAATAGAGCCTTTTTACTTCTAAGTGCTGTTTCTATTTTCCTTTTTTTCTGTGCTCTGGAATTACTTTTGATCCTTCAGAGAAAGAACAATTGGTAAAAAGAGGCTGCTTTTTTTGAAGAGTCTAGCACACTTAGTGTCCAGTCAGTAGATATTTCTTTCTCTGAAATCACAGAAGAATTCTTCCTTCTCTTCCAGGCCAGACTGGGCAGTGACAGCTTTGTCCCTGTGGCCAGAGATGATACCCATCTACCTAAACTCAAATGTGATGGTAATGGATGATGCCCTCAGCCAGTTTCTAGGAGACAAATTCTAACTTGAATAAATCAGAGCACTCAAATCTTGCTCCCATTGGGGTCAGGTGCTCCACGGGCTGGTTTCAATCCATCAACAAGCACCAAGTAGTCCAATGTGGTAAGACTGGTGAGAACTGGGAAGCCTTTTCCATCTCTCCATTTCTTGAAAACAGAAAGCAACAAATTGCCTCCTCTTGCCAGAGGAACCAACTCTGTCAGCCCCCTCCCAAAGAACTGTCACCCTACATTCCCTGGCTCTGGCCTTTTGCCTGTACTAAGTCTCAAGCCCCACTGGGAACTTTTTAAAGCTGAACTCTGTGACTGCATATAACTTGTTTTCAGATGTATTAGGACTTGCTTTGCATGACAGGCAAGGAGCCGCAACCTTGGCTAGTGCTCACTATGAGCCCCATGGAAGGAGAAACTGAAAGCACACTTACTCTAAATGTTTTTAGAGTCTGAAGTATTCCTAAAAGTCTAAAAGCATTCTTAAAAGCACATCTGAAAGAAAGGAGCAAATTTGTCTTTGTGATTTCTTTGGGCTGTAAAACTTGTCTTTGAGAGAGAGACTGCAGTGTGAGCCTGGGTGAAACACACCGAGTTCATACTGTCCAGTATACTTCAAATAATAATTATGAATTAATTAACTTCAGATAGCAAGACATTGCATTACTTTTAACTTGTGCTTTCCTTGTCAGCTAAGCTTCTACAAATGTAGTAGGATTGACTGGAGAATTTCTTTAAGAATCAGAAAGGCCAAAAGAAAAATAATGAAAATAAATTTTGTACTTCCCATTGTTGCTTGCTTCCTTTGTTATTTGAGCTTCAAAGTTCTTTGATAAAATAGGCTGCAGATCTGTGTTTTCTGAGGATGAAATACACATAGGAAGACACACACACTCACCAAGTATCCATTACATCTGTCAACTGCAGTGGGTCTTTCCTCCCGAATTTTTTCAGAAGTAAAGCACACTGAAGTCAGAAGTGATCTAGCTAAGATAACAGATTCAAAATAAAGGAGATGATTGAAAATTTTTTGTGTGTCACATTAGAAAGATTTCTTCAGTTTTGCAAAGCCAAACACACAGAAATCAGGCATGAAGTTCTTTTGGAAAACAAACCCTAATTTGTTTGTAACACCTGTGCATATCTGCATGCACATGAATATCCTCCTACCACCACAAGCTCTGATGGTACCCATGTTTTGAAAGCCAAAGTTTGTTGCTTCACAACTGCCAGGGAAGTTTCTAAGGAGAAACACAGCTTGCTGCAGCAAAATGGCATTCAAGATTCACATTATTTGCAAAATTGTTTCAGCTTGAGGGAGTGTGGGCATGGAGGGGCCATTCCCTCAGGTGGGATATTAACAAGTAAGGTACCTGACCATTTGTGGCAAGCATGGTTTGCCAGGGATGTTACTCAGCGAGAGCCTGAGGGCTGGTATTACTCTGCCTGGCTCTCAGCCTCCCTGATAACATACTGCTCCCCACTGGCACCTGCAACTGAAGCAATTTTTTTCCCTTCATATTTTATCCTCAGAAGCTGGCTTTTCAGTCATATCATATGCAGGCAACAGATGCTTCACTTTGAGGTGAAGAACATGTCTGGCAGGTAGAGAGGGCAGCCTTGGGGGAAAAGCAGCTCTTTTTCCAACCAGAGCTTTTGGGGCAGGCTGGAGCCTTGGATACCCACCTTATGGGAAAGCCAAGACAGACTCAGATGGTAGATCTGGATCTTGGCAGAACTTGGATCCACACAAACGAATGGGATTGGGCTGTCAGTGCAGCAGTCATGGTGAGGCATTTGCAGGAGCCAGGGACGTGTGTTCATACCTCTCTGGTAGTAGCTCCACACCGCAGCCCTCTCCCCCACATCCCTTTATAACCTGGGTGTTCTATGTCATGCATTGGTTGTTCCTTCCAGATCATGGAGCAACACAGATTCAGCTCCTTTCCTCTGCCAGGGGTTTTCTATTCATTTTCATCAGCTCCATTAAGCATCTTTTGGTGATTCATTCCCAAAGGGTTTAAGCATCCCTCCTGCCTCTGCTTCCTCATCTGTCACCCTGCAGTGGCACGGTGATAATGAATGCATTGGGGACTGGGAGATGTTCACACACTAGCAGGATGCAGGAGAAGGCTGGCACAGGCTTATTTTGGCCAGCTGGGAAAGAAAAGCCTTAAGAACAGCTTGGGGCTCAGTGTGTGCCTCCAGAATAGCAAGAGCTTGAGCTACTTTATTCACCCATCTTTCATATTCACCTTCCATCGTAGTCACAAAGAAGTAATCAATTAAAAATTAACACCCCAGCTCTGATGCAGTAATATTGTTTCCTAATAAGTTTCATGCCAGCAACTGCAAGGCAGTAAATCTGAAGTGACATGATCAAAACAGGAAAAATATTGAACCCTTTTTTTTTAATATATATTTAAAATTCCCCCACATGCTCGCAGA
>NW_008590328.1:17152-20273 GCF_000691845.1 Merops nubicus | reverse complement strand
TGTAGGGAACTTTCCCCTTCCTTTTTAAGCAGTGTAAGGAGCAGTGGGGAACACCAGGTAATTGTAATATTTGGCTTGATGAGGCCTTCTGGAGCACCCATCGGCACCCTTATCATCAGAGACCCCTCTCCTCTAGGGTGCCTAAGCCTGTTCATCACATCTTCATCTACCCACTGCCTGACAATTACTTTTGTGTTAACTCCTGGCAGTCTTAGAAGGCTAAATCTGAAGTGAGAAATATCGTATAACTTGAGTTAAAATTTCTTGCCCAGAACATTCCTAACCTGTAACACAGAATTTCATCCCCTTACTTCTCCCTAAGGTCCCATACTCCCAACAGCCAAAGGATGCTGGGAGCAGTGTATTCGTGCCCTAGATGCTGGTGTTAACAGCTAGAGCAGAGTGTTTATCTTTTATTAACCCCATACTTCCCCAGATTTCGCCTCTGCAATGCTCAGACTGAGTATCTTAGCTGCTGTGGTGACTCAATGCACACCATCCTTTGGCCATTTGCTAAGTACAGGTAGGACATTTCTAGACAGAAAGAGACTTAGCAACTGAAGGAGGAAACAGGCCGAGTCAAAACAAAACAAAACAAAACAAAAAATTGACTTGTCTGTTTTAAGGAGAAAACTCCAATAATAACCAATAAAATGCCTCTACTTCCCAGCCTAATTCATAGCTACTCAGGCTCCTGGCCTTCATCGCTTTAACGTTTAACACAAAATATTAAAGCAGAAAACAATGCCCTTGGCTCTTTTTCAGGAAGCACTATGAAGTAAAGTATATCATAATCTGCCTCATTATCTTTTCTCCAAGGGAAGCTTTGCTCTCCTTCCCTCATAAACCTTCCTAGTAAACTGGTAGTGTTGACTATCTCCTGTTCTTTGTTGGACAGGCTTTGCCACTTGATTCCCTTTAATTCTATTTATCCATGGCTCTTTTCCTCTTAGGTTCAGCCCACAAACTCTCAACAACCAAAAATAAACCTGCAGAGCACTTGGACTTTGGGCTGGGCACACTGTGTACAATCTCTTTCTTGAAGAGAAGTGCTGAGGACCTTCCCTCAGCTCCAACCTCTGGACGAAGAGCGAGATGGGAGAGGGGGAACCATACACAGGGAGAGATCTGTCCCTTGCACAAATATGTGCACATTCGTGGTGAACTCCTACATCCAACAGCAGGGGTTCCTCCATATGTTGCTGGCCCCCGCAGGCATATGACAGACCCAGAAGAAACTGTTTCCTGCTTTGCACTGGAAGTGGCAAAGCTGAAAGCAAAGACAGCCAAGGACAGGGTGAGCATCCAGCCTCCCAAGTGACAGCCGGGCTGCAGCACGGCAGTGAGCAGAGCCCAGACCCCCATCTCTCAGCCCTCTGCCTAAACCACAAGGCTATTAAGCTAATAGGCATTAGTGTATGATTTTTCCCACAGGAGCATTTATTTCCTTGTGTGGTTAACAGCTTTGTCTTGTGTTTCTCACTGCCATTGCTGTGTCAGCATTCTGCAAACGTCATTTGCTATTCTTTGTCCTTCTCTCTTGGATTTCTGTCTGCACTGGGATTAAGGTAGACTGAGGCGTATTTCATCTTGCCTGCTGTAGTAATGATGTTTGCCAGGAGAGAAAGAGTTTGATCAGGGAGAAGGAGGATTTAGAAGGAGAAAAGCAGTGAAAGAAACGTGAAGGAAAAGCAATTCAGGCAGAGAGAAGAGGTTGAAAATGTTGATTTGACATCTGATGCTTTGGAGAAATTTTTGGTTGTGTCTACTAAACAGGAGCCCTTTGTGCTCCCTTTTTAACAGCAGCAGGAGCAGTGCAGCAGCAGGGATCCACACTTCAGACAGTCAACAGAATCTGTCATCCCAAAAAAAAAAACAACTACTGTCCCTGCTCTGAGGTATAAAATGCTCTGCCTGTTATTTTGTGGGGTTTGCAAATCCTAGAAAATACATTTGGCTCCATTTTACGCATTGCTACTTCTCCTTATTCTCAGTGCTTCGTCTGTTTGGTTTTTTTATTTCAAGTCAAAGAGTCTCCAAAGTCTTTCAAGATGAAATCTCCATGAGAACTGGAATATCTCTGTTACGAGGAAAGGCTGGGAGACTTGGGTCTGTTTAGCCTGGAGAAGACAAGACCGAGAGGAGAACTTATCAGTGTTTATAAAAATCTAAAGGGTAGGGGTCAAGACGATGGAGCCAATCTCTTTTCAGTGGTGCCCAGTGAGAGGACAAGGGACAACGGACACAAACTACCGGCGGTTCCACCTAAACATGAGGAGAAACTTCTTTCCTGTGAGGGTGATGAGGCCCTGGAACAGACTGCCCAGAGAGGCTGTGGAATCTCCTTCTCTGAAAGCTTTCAAAACCTGTCTGGACGTGTTCCTCGGTGAGCCTGCTTTGGCAGGTGGGTTGGACTAGATGATCTCCAGTGGTCCCTTCCAACCGCTACCATTCTGTGACTCTGAAAGCCTTGGCAAAATATCCCTGCTGTTTTACACTTAGGAAAGCCAGCGCAGGAACAGAAAGTTAATATTCTCTCTGACAGAGCTGTTTTCCCTTGGGCAGCTCTAAGTTTGTCTCCACATAGCCATGACATTATGGAAAAGAGATCTGGAAACAAGTGGAGGTGGTCACCCACCACCAGGACCCGCTCGGCCTAAGCACTGCTGACGCTCTGCTTTAGAAGCAGAGCAACCGAGGCCCTCATGGCTCAGCGTTATTACTTCACTGCACAAAGAGCAGACCTAAAGCACAGCAAGCAGAAAGGAACTGGTGAGGGGAACCTCCAGCTGGACGAGGAGCAGAAGTCATGATTCTAAAGCCAACTAACTGCCCTGGACATTGCCAAAGGTCAGGGGAAAATCCAGTGCTGCCTATAACAAGCAGAGATGCTTTTCTGCCCATATCAACAAAGCTTCAAGGATATTTTAGGCCTTAAATCTGCCACTGCACCAGGATGGGATGTTACCTCGGGCCTGGAATAATCCTGAATGATGCATCCCAGAGAGCAAGCACACAGCTGTATGTAGACACGTGCCGGGCAGCAGCGTGCCTGTGACAGGACATCTTCCTACCAGGGCTCCTCAAATTCCCCACCACAAAACTGACAGCCAGACACTGT
>NW_008590328.1:0-17121 GCF_000691845.1 Merops nubicus | reverse complement strand
ATGCTCTCGTGGGGGGGGGGGGGGATGTTGGATTTATGATTCATATATAGATACATAAATGTATTTCTGTGTCTCTTTATACTTCCTGAGGACTGACTTATTTCCATCTGGGAGCCCCCAGACGAAAATATGTGCTTTTAAGCACATGGGCCACAGATTCCACATAAAAAGCACAGAGCATCCACACATCAGATCTGCTACTCAGGGGAAAAGTAACTATACAGCATAGGTACCTTAAGTCAGACTACACTAGGAATCCAGGAAAAATAAGATCATTTCTTAAATGAAGCTGGACAACGATTTTTGGGTGGATAAAGTGGACATGACTACAAAAAATAATCTCCCATTGCCTTCATCTATATTTATACAATTTATCTACTTGGGTAGGAAGACAGATTGTATTGAATAGATTTCATAGATAATAATTTGGACAGAAAAATAAATGAAACATATTTAGTAGGCAGATTTTGCATCCACACCCCAGCTGCTTGTAGTTTCTCAAACACATGACATACTGTCAGTCGTCCCCAGGAGACAGGTCAGTGCTAACAGCACAAATGGAACTGCAACCAGCACTCCACGAGGCTGGGTCCATATCAGATATGTGTGCCAACACTGCTTCCCAGGCAGGTGATGGTGAGGAGAAGTGCTGTCCTTCAAAGGCTACGCTTTCCTTTGGGACTCAGCAGCGCTAACCATCAGTGGCATGGCATTTTACAATGCTCCTTTCTGATGTTTCCTACAGAGCTTACGCCTTTTCTTCCTTCTACCAGTTGTAGCAATGTGTGTTTGGCTCATGTAATCACTCAAAATGCAGAAAACAGAAATAATGTGCTCTTCCTATGGAGTAGCAATTTAATATTGCCAGATGTGAGCCCAAACTTAGCCCTGCCATAAAGCCACTTGAATTCCAACACAACATGACTGCAGAGGTGCTACCAAACAGGGACTTTTTCAGTGTGCCCTTAATTAAACCCAGCACAGCAGGACACAGATTTCTGCAGTGTGCATCTGTGTTTTTTTCGTATGAAACCCCCGATGCTCACTCTGGGGATAGAACTCCCTGTGTGTCAGCAAGAAAAAGAAATCAGCCCGGTGAGCAGTTCGAACCACAAGGCAGCACTGCCACCCTGAGCTCTTCCTGTGGATATGCAGACCAGCAAGGCAGAGCAAGAAGCTGGGCTGCATAAGGCAACAGGATCTTTGTGTTGCCCGGTTTAGGAAGCAGCAGCTCCCATAGCCATGAGGAAAGCACTCAGACTCCTGGTTTCAAGTTCCATTCTGCTCTGCATCACCTTTGGGTTGTGCCACAGAAGCCATCAGACGGTGCGGGCCCTAGGAACAACACTGTAGTCTCCATGTACTTGCAGCAGTGTGGCTGCACTCAGTGCTCCCAGCCAGGCTCACAGGCCACAGGCTGGCGGTCATCTATGTCTGCAGACTGGCTTGTTTTGGAGAGCTGACCAAGGATCATGCCTCTCCACATATATCCCATTCATTCAAAATCATCCCAACAGCACACACCCAGCACCCTCGTGGGTGATATTCTACCCTGAGAGTACTTGTGTATGGCTGATCGTTCATGTGTGGGGGACTCACATGAGATTTCTGCTCAATACTAATAAGTATGTTGGTCTTATATCAGGTGGCTTAACCAGAGGGTAAATTGGAATATCAGAAGTCAACTTTCTCCAGTGGTACCCACAGGGCTGAAGGCAGAACAGATTGGTTTAGATCTGGATAGAGCTGACACACCTATCTTCTCCTCTGGTCACATGTCCGCAAAGGCAGTATGACTGCTCTCCTGCTCTGTGCAAGTGCATGGACTTGAGAGTGTGGAGGTATAACCATCTAAATATGCAAAATTTCAATCCTCCTTTAGGCTCATGGGAAAACTCAAACCATTTCTGTCCACACACAGTGCAGTTCAGCTGTTCACACCCAACCCAGCCCACTTTGCTGGTGCTATTCATAACTTACATTAACTGGCTCCATTCCTCTTCAGGCAACACGCACAACCTTGTCCAGTCTATGATAGGCACCTACCACAAGATAAAGTGTATTATAACCTCTAGGTGCTTTTCCTCTCCTCATTGCTCTTTTGCTCTTCCTCATTGGACTGCTAGCTTAGGGGTAGAGATCTTCTATAATAATTTACCAAAGTGGAATAGATGTATCTCGTTCCTAAAGTCCAAGCAGTAAGCCAACCAGACATGGCACCCCTATCTGCACTGTCTAGATAAAAGCCTGTCAGGTATGAGCCGTAACACACTCCATCAACCCAGAGCCTCTTGTTGTTTTGCATAGACAGAAAGTAGAGAGGAAATTTGACAGAGTCGTTGCTGAACCTCCCAGTCTTCTTCGAGGAGAGAAGTTCTGCAGCTCCAAAAAAAAGATGCAACACGAAGTGTTTGAGGGAAAAGACTTTGCTTGACACTACGACATAAAGGTCCTTACCTATACCAGGGCATTTATCTACAAGCTGTGGCTGTGCCTCAGCCTTGATTGTAAGACATCCTCTCCTTCCTGTCTTCTGCCAGAGCCACCCTTCATACAGCCTTCCCTGCTCACAACCTGCCTCCTGCCACTTCCCCATGGCTGAGAGGCCACACTGCTCTCAGGGGACTTGGCCACCTCCAGGGGACTATTTTGCTTCCTCACAGGGGCTGAGCCATTTTGAAGCAAGAAATATGCCCTTGCATGAGCATATCAGTAACACACACAGGTTTCCTGAAGGATGGTCCATGGAGATACCCTGCCTGCAGTGTCCTGTGCAGCACTCAGCACATTGGTTCTTTAAAATTAGGCTGAATTCGGAAGCAAAAAGCAATTATATTCTTTCTAATGCACAGGCCAGTGACATAAATTTGTCTTTTTTTAAGTGCCTGGTATGATCAGCTCTTTTGGTACCTTTCAGCATAGCTAAAACCAGTCTTGTGGCTTTCACTCACTGCAGGGTGTTGCAAATGGACTACTTGGATCCAGCAGCCCAGGCACTTTCACACCACCGAAATTTGTTTTGTCACAGAGTCCATTAAGTGGAAATGATGCCGTGCTGCAAAGGAACTCTTTTCTACCTCCATAAAAATCATATAAATCTACCAGTCTTACTGCTGGGAGCAACTGCAAACAGGCTGAGGGAGTTCTGCAGGAAGCCAGGGCTATTAAGTGCTATCGACTGGACTTGAAACACAGGGCGCTGCCGGTTCTGGCTAAACTCTGTGCTAATGACTGTAACACACTCCCCAGCTCCTCATCTCCCTCCTTGTCTTTGGAAAAAGTGACCTCATCTTCTATTTGTTGCTGAAAAACCTGCCCAGCTGTCATTATCCTCTGCCCTTCTCCGCCTGATGGCTGGACCACGCTCCTGGGAACAGTATAGCCTCAGAGAACAAAACTTTCATCCTCTGAGGAGTGGGTGACACAACTCACCTCCCTGTATTAAGAAAGCAGAAATTACAAAGCTGGCAGCTGTAGAGCTTTATCCTAATTACAGAGCTCTTTCCCCCAGCTGAGATAAGGCCTGTTAGCTTCCCTCCATCCCACCCCACGGACCAGTGACACCTGCAAGACAATTTCCAGCCACAGCATGAGGCTGGATATAGGGAGTGTGCCCCTTGCTGTGGCTCCACAGCCTCACTCTCACTCCCATTACTTCCCCCCAGTTGCTGAGACCTGCCTAAGATGTTTGTGCTGAAGGGAGGCAACCGCAACATGGTGGCACCAGAAGGATCATAACGAAAGCCCTGAATGCTATAATGGCAAGTCCTACAGAATCTGGAAAGGAACTGTTTGCAAGCAAGGACTCGCCCCTGTCAAAGCCCAGCTCTCGAGCCAGCCACAACCCTGGCTGTAGCAAGAGAGCAGAGATCTGAATGTCATAAGGAAGAATTAAGTCTGAAAGAAGCCAGAAGAGGAGGGCAGTGATTGTTCTCAATGTCTGACAGCTGAAGATGGCCTGCTTCCCTGTAATGTCACACCCAAAGAAGCAAAGTCATACAGTGTTATCTCCAGTAATGCTGAAAGACATTTAAACCCTTCTGCAACGGCATTTACCAGAGACTTATTTCTTCCAGCCCATCCTAGAAGGAAGATGAACCCCCAGGAGACGCACATCAGCCTAGCATGATACTAGGCTTCTTCTAGCAGGTTTCCTGCTGAGAAAACATGAACAATATTACTTCTGGAGAAGAGAGGAAGGCCCTGGATACTGCCTAACATCAGCCAGTAAAGAGAGAATAACCATCACCCTCAGCGTAGGTGTCAGCATAAGGAACACCACGTCCACTTTGATGCAAAACCACCAAATGCGCTGACGAGAGATGCCACAGGCAGCCACTTCCTACATGGGGCTGTTGTGGAGATACGTTGCCTTTAAGGGCTACTTTTGCACGTGTGAAATGGCTCCTTAGGCTGCTGCTTGCCCAGTTAGTCTGAGCACAGGCATGGATCTGGGCTTGCCCCTCCAGACCAGGGGAGCGAGGCAGAGGTCAGTTCTTCCGTAACATAAAACCATCTTCCATCCAAAGAACTAAAAGACCAACGTACTCTAGTAACTCTTCATAGAAACTAGATAGACTGACCATCAAAACCTGTTTGAGGACTAAAAGAAACTTCAGGTGAGAGACATCTAAACCAGCTTCAACAGCTACGTTCTCATGAGCCTGGACCTCCACTACCTTCTGCAATCACGCAGCAAGTCTGGGGCAAAGCAAAGACCAAAGCCATCTCTCCAGAAGCCTGTTCCAGCTGAACTTTCTTTTCAGACCCACTTACCCTTCCTTAGAGATGATCTCCACTATTTCAAAGGTATCTGATACAAACTCTTTTCAATGGCAAGGACTTCAAGTAATACATTTATCTTGTTTACTCTATCTTGGCATTGAGTATTTTTGTAGCTGCCAGCTCTCCACAACACAAGGTATGTTACCAACATTTTTTCTTAAAAATGGGACTTTCCAGAAGTTATTTGGTAGCTCTGACACCAAAACACCCATGATTCAGTAAGACTCAGGTACAGAGGCTTCTCAGGTGTTGTCAATCCCCATAGGCACTTCCATGGATCTTGCAGAACCTAAACAGCTATGAAAATCCAGCGCAAATATCATGCTGTAGCCTCTCACTAGGATGTCTGATTCATTTCATAAACCAGCACAAAAACCCAGCAGCCTCTGCAATTATCCAGCTGACAGCTGCTTCCACTACAGCAGGGCTAACATTGTATGAGTCAGCATCAAAGTGGGACAGCTTTTGTATATCAGCACAGGAATATTTGGCCAGAAGATGACTAAGCAGCCTATCAAAGCTGATACATATAACAACACAGATAACAGAAGATGGTGTCCAAATACAACACAATGTCTTCATTCACCTTCCTCCCCTCCCCTGTTTTTCTTTGCTATTTTTTTTCATACTCAAGCAACTGCCTAGCGACTATTTCACACCTAAAGGCAGGCAAAGCAGAAATGCTTTAGGGCTGATATTGCTGTAAGACAACTCAGGGCTGTCCGCAGCAGTGACGTGTCCCAAAGTTCTGTCCTGGCTATCTACCCTCTAGAGAAGGGCTGCTGAAAAATTGCTCTTCACTACTCTTGCACCAACATGTGCCTTCACCTTTAGCCATGGAGAGCATCATTTTATTTTCTGCAGCTAAAGATCTTTCTGCTCAGCAAGTGGTATGGCTGGCACCAGCCCTGACCGTAAAACCAACCCATCAGTTTTAAAACTTAGGTTGAGTTCAGTCCTTCCTCTAAGGCCAGCAACGGCTTGTTGAAGCATCTATGTGTCCCTGCTCATACAGACTGAAACGTGGAAATTGCTTGGATGCAAAATAAACAGTACTGTGCAGAGGCAGGAATCACTTCAGTGCCATATGTGTTGGGTACACACAGAGAAAGCTTTTCAGTTGCTACAGGCTCCATGCAAAGTGATGCAGCCATGACAGCTCATAGCTTCATTGTGTCTTCTTCAGGCTGCACTCAGTTCCTCCAGTGGCAGCATCATTTATACACCCCCACATTAACAAAAAGGGGGTATTGGAAGAACCATTCTTTTCCTTCTGCAAGTGCTTTGATGTAACCTAAATGAAGCCTTGCAGGAGTTAAGGAGCACCAGAACAGCAGAAAGTTCAAGTGGGAACGAAGAAAAGTCATTACAGATTTAACCAGCTGTATAAAACCCACAAAGCTCAGAATTAAAAGCTTTTAAAAAGCCTTGGCTAGACTTACTGAGTCATCAAAATTTAAAGGCAGAATTATTCCAAGGGAGATGTTAACCAGACCTTTAACTCAATGATGGAGAAAGAAGTGGGGCAGGAGAGGATTTTTAAAAATAAAGAAGAAAAAAATCCCTTCAAAGCCACTGACAGACTTGAGCTGGTCAAGCTACTGATAGCAGTACTTCTGAGTGGCTGTAAATCCCACGCTTAATTTGCAGTGTGGAATATGAGAAAAATGCACAACTGGAAATAGTAAGGGAAGTAGCTGCAAAAGGCTTGAGTGCGCTGGGTCACTCACACGCACCTCGTCCAAGTAGCTCACCTCTCGAGTGCTTGCAGCCACCAGATCTGAAGTAGTGGTCCTGTGAGGTCTTTAGTCTAATGACCAAAGGCAGCAGTGGACGCTCAAGGCTGGGAAGGTCTGCCTGGGATTTGTGCTTCCTAGGCTGTGTCCATGGCTGTCTCCAGGAGTCACAGCGACCAACGAGACTGGTGCTGGTCATGACTTAACAATGGCTTTCATCAGTTTTCCCTGCCTTTCATGCTTTTTAGCCTAACAATTTGTATTGTTGCATTTCACTGTTGTATTTCAGGGTTGGCTGCAACCTTCTTGAGGTTTAGAAACAGGGCTCAGAGAGAAACAGAAGTCGAGACAGTCCCAATTTTAACACCTGAAAAGGATCCATAGGAAACTGTCTTTTGGGCACTCTGATTCATATTGAAAAACTTGAGGTTTAGTCTTTTCTTTTTCTGGCTATTTTAACATCATCACATAGAACTGAGCAAACAATTGCACTTTCTTACTCCTTGGGTTTCTTAACACACACGAAGCCCTACAGGATTCCATCCTGCTGATGGAGGTGAAAATGGTGCAAGCCTGGGGCTGGTCTCCTGAGGACTACTCCTTTTTATAAGCCAAACAAAGCTGGTCAGCAATCCTCCAGCTGTATCACCTTATGTCAACAAATGTTGATTTAACAGGATCATGAAGTTTTGTAGAACTTCACTACCTTTTATTAAGAATATTTGTAGTAAAAATATTATGGTCTAGTGTTATGGGTTTAATAGTACAGTTTTCACTTCCACAGTAGCACCATGTCATTAAAATCAGGAAACAGAGGTTTGCAAAAAAATGGAGAACTTGAAACAGGAAAATACAGAAAATAAGAGCACTGTGTTTGGCAGAATAATATTTTGCATCACGTCATTGAAATTTTAACTTCTTATCTCACTGTGGTTTTAAGGCAAATTTGGAAGTCTGAGGCTAGCCCACAAGTAGCAAATCAAACTTTCATGTCAACTCCAATCCACATTCATCTCTGTACCACCTTCATCATCCAGAATTTTTTTTATCAGAACAATCACGGCAGAGAAAGAGCCTATTTTTGGCTTTTGCCCCAACTTCCAGCATTTACAGACAAATCCTGTGAACTGAGAAAGCTGCAATTCCTGCAAAGGGACATGGAAAATACACAGAGCTCTTCAAGTCTGCTGTTACAGCCACTTCATGGAGCTCAAGTTCTCTGGATTGCAACTAACCCTGTTGCAGATCCCATGAATAGCCCATGTAAGATAATACTGCTTATAAAGAGCTTGAGAATCAAAATGAATAACAATCAAGTAACAGGCCACAGAAATGGCACCTGAAGAGAAGAAGCCAATAACACAATCTATTTCCAGGCAGAGAAGACCTTCCTGGCTGTCTCAAAGACATCATGAAACCATTTTTTTATATATTATTATTATTTATAATAAATGAAGTGTGCTGTAAACCCAAGGCCAGAAGAAGCTGTGCAGCTGGAATAAGATGCTCCTCAAATGGCTGCTTGGGGGTGACTGAAATGTTTTTGCAGAGCTAATTGCCTCATAAATTGGTTTTATTCTCCTGGCTGAGGCTAACATCTTCCTTTAAAGTTAATAAAAAGAACTCAATTTGCTGATTGTTTTGGTCTGGTACTAGCAAAAAGAGCTGCTCAGGGACACTGAAAGTGCCCAGACAATTCCTCAAAGCCATTGCAGCTTGGATGCTAAGTGGTGACAAGCAAGGTGTTCTCTGCCTACTATTTAATTTGCTTTCCAGCAATGCTGTCACGTTGAATGCCTTGGGTATCCCCATATATGTCTGAGAAGGAGAGATTACAATTGACAGCCTCCTGTAACAGATCCCAGGGCTTGGGGATTAAGAGAAAAAAGTGCATATTTATGCCAAAAGAGCATGCTATAAGCAGGCATGATATGAGCTACAGTGTCACAAGAGCACTCAAAACCCAGCCTGGCCTCATGCAGCTTGGTGCATAGTATCATGGCCTCTTCATACCCACCTATTTCATGGATCAGTGCCACCAGCTAACTTGTACACCAATTAAAAGTGCATCCCTCTGGAGATCAAAGTCTGAGCAGCTCAGCAAAGGCTTTGTCAAATGGGGCCTGTAGAGCTACACATAAAACTGATGGTCATTGACAAAACCCCATGAGCAGGCATGTCCTTGACCCACCAGACACAGCTCTCACTCATGGCCAGAACCTGGGCACAAGTGGAAGAGCACCAGCATGCACTTTCTTGCCCTGGTCAGGTAAGACATGAGCTATTCCCAGTTGCTGATCCTTACCCCAACATCCAGAGTGAAATGTGAGCCTCTTGCAAGACAAACTCCCTGCCTTTCTAGCCAGCAAGAAAAACCTCACACAACAAATACCTGAATGAAACTCTCAGTGAAAGTGAACCTTCTTTTGACGTTTTTTCAATATTTCTTTTTTTATCTGGTGAACAAACTTGTCATTTGTATGACACTAAAATTGTCAGTGACCCTTTAGCAGAATATCCATGGGGCCAGAAAGAGTTGGAGGCAAAGGCAAGGGCAGCAAACCCACCATGTCCTCTTTCTGGAGTGATGGCTGGGTGCTCCACCCAAAAACTGCAGTTCACACCAGCTGCAGCCACCATACCTAAGGAGCAATTTGATAATCTGAGGTGGTAGTGAAGGCATCAAACCTCCAGCATCTTACAGGGACACAACTTTCTCTGGAGCTAAGCAGGGACTGACTCAGGGAAGAAAAGCTTAGCAGCTATCCAAGAAAACTGCTTAGAACTAGAGCCCCTTGGCTCCCTTGAGCATTGAAAGGATCAAGTCCTCTACTAGTGCTGAGCACAGGGAATTCGGCTCTGATGCTGAGCTTAATTAAATAGAAATATGAAGAAAGAAAGGCTAATTAGATAGAAATGCAGAGTTATAGGATTTGAATGCTGATTAACCTAATAGACAATAATGTTGTTAAGGAGAGTTAAATGGTTTGTTTAATGGAAGGAATGATCTATAGTATATAATATATAATATGTAAAATAGGTAACAGTAAACATTTAATTACTAACTTCAGTTGCATTTTTCTTTGTTGTGCAGAAGAAAATTGTTTCATAGAAGAGTTACTGGATGGGAGTAATTTACACTCCTGCACAAAACATCTGTATCATATGGGAAAGAGACACAATGCTTTGCAAGATGCAGCAGAAAGGCCTGAGACACATTGGGAAAAGATGGGAGCTGCCAGATAGGGGATGGAAGAGCAAAATAAAATACAATACCTGTCCTCCTGAGTTGGTACCTCACTACCTCTATGGGGCAGGATGTACAGCCTTCCCCATGGGACACAAGGCTTGGGAGGGAGGTGATGACCATGATACTTCACAAGATGGTTCCAGGAGCAGCTTGCTGAGGATTTAAGAAGTGGCCTATTGTCACAGAAAAGCAAAGCCAGCCTCTGGTGTGCATTATAGGGATATCTGTTAGAGGGCTGAAAGCATCTCTGGCTAATGTGATCCTTCAGGTGGTCAGTGAGAGCAAAGCCACTAAAACACACTGCCAACACCCAGCACGGATGCTTTCAGTCTGAGCTTTCCTCAGATTTCCTTAGAGGTGTCTTAGAGGTGACAGACAGAAGGTGTTCAGACCCTGGGGATGTTTTGCACTGAGGTAAGGCACTCGCAGATTCCAGGAGTGCCCCACGTGGCTGGGTGGCTGCACACCTCACCACAGCATCACCTTCAGCAGCAGATACAGCACACACTGCAAAATCAATAGTATGCTCTCTCCTAGAGGCCTCTGACAGAGATCTGCAGTGCCAACCCTGGACAAGAGAGAGGGAAGTGACTCCAGGAGGCTCTCACAGGTCTCTGAGCTGGAAATAGGAAAAACCACAGTCTGCAGCACAAGGGCTACCAAACTGCTTGACTTCTGCCATAAGAGCCAACGTTGTGGCAGTGACAGAAGGTGCCCTAAAAGGGAATGTGATCCCCTTCAGGGCACAGGACAACACGCTTGCACCACTCCTCTTACTTGTGCAGCAGCAGCCCCAGTCCCATCACGTCCATTTCACACCTTGGGATGTGTCATGCTGACCACAAAAAACATGAATGTGTGCAATTTAATTTAATACCTTGCACTCTTGCTAGAGCTCTTCTTTCTCCTACCTTATTGCAAAGCAGTTGGGATGGAACCGACAGCCTGCACTCAGTGGAGCTCCATCCCCTGCCTGGCAGGCTCACCTGTGGAGTAGACTGTTTCATCCCACTTAGACTTCAACAAACAGCTTTGCCTGCACACCTTCATTACTGCACAGCTCTGTCACTTCCCCGTGCCTGATGCACCACAGATGGTACCTGAACTTCTATACATTAATTCACAAGAAAGTACTGTGATAAGTGGAGTACAGGAGAAGAAGTTGCTCCGCCTCAGTACGAGGGAGTGCTCCTAAATGCAGGCAAGACGTGAGATGAGGCCACTGCTAAGAAAAGGAAAGCTGATGTTCAATTTGGTGCTTTCCAGAGACTTGGGTACCTGACTCTGATCATAAGCAAGTCCCCTTAACAGATCTATCTCCCCAGCACCTGAAAAAAACAATCTCATCAAGTATCTATCAGCAGTGCATCAACACAGCGTGCAAATTCTGCCCATTGCTCCTGGCAGAGGGCTGCTCCTTGCACGGTGAGAAGCAATACCTACTCCATTACCTGCACCATGGGGCCAAGGAGAGCAGGCTGGCCATTAACTGCTAGTGATGAGCTAATTAATCATGGACACTTGCTGAATTCCTGCTCCTGCACTGTTATTAATGGCTCTGTGGATTGGGCCGTGCAGCAGACAGGCGGCAGAGGCTCCTCCACCTGCTGAAGTAGCAATCCTGCTCTGCAAAAGGCACCAGCTTCATCCAGCTAGCAAACAGGAAAAATAGCTGAGCAGCTGACCCAAACTCCCAACTTCTCCAGGCTGAAGAGTGACTCCCAGCTCAAACTCCCTGCCACAGGGTCTTCCCAGGCAGTGTGGGCTGCCACTGAAAGACAGCCCTGGTGCCAACTTCTCCTTTCAAGTGGGGATGCCATGAACCAACTGACACCAGTCAATGCCAGTCCACTGCAGCAATAATGCTCTGGATTCCACATTGCCCAGTCGCAGGCACCCCAGCCTCACCTGGTACTGCACGTGCCTCCATCTGCAGAGGCTTCCTCCTCTGGCTATGCTCCTGGAGCGAAGCCCAGCTCTCCCCACAGCATGGTCAAGGCTCTCAGGGCCAGACCCAGGGGCCTGTGAGTCTTTTCCTGCTCCAAACATGCTGCCAGCACTTACATGGCCACAGCCTGCACACAGCCAACAAGCACAAGTGCTTCTTGTTTGGAGCAAAAAGACATCACTGGGAATGAATTATGCAGCTGGCAATGAATTATGCACACTGCTCACCTCCTTGGACACCTTTTCCCTTCTGTTTTATGTTACTGGGTGATGGGAATGAAACTGCATGAGGAAGGGCAAACAACAGGTATACACAGAGCACCCATGGCACAGGGTCTTGCTCCTTCCCTGCAAGCTCCCTGCCTTAGCAGAGTTTGCCTGGCTCAGCCCGACAGGAGCCACCATACCAAGCTGAGGCAGAGCCCGAGTCATCCAGGGCAGCAGCAGTTTCAGGAGCACAGCCTTCCTCTTCTCACACTGCCACAAGATTTGCTTCAGGTCCATCCCAATGCCACAGAGGTGAGAGGCTAAAAGGCACTAAACCCTCTGGGCCATCTGGAAATGAAAGAACTGGGCAAGCACAGTCTGGCCAGGTCCCTGCGCCAGCTCCGAGGCTTGCACACCCGCATGCTAAAGCAGAGGACTCTGGCAGCCCATTCATCAAAGTGCTAATTGGCACCGATTTGCATTGGATCGTAATCCAACCTTTGGCCAGCACTTGCTGTTCACACACCTTGTTGCGTGTGCAGCTATGCAAAGTCTGTCTGGAATCAGGCATCCAAGAGAGTGGTCCCAAAACTGTCAGCTATGAACCATGGATCCTTCTAAACCTGTCCCTCACAGGTCCTGAATCATTCTGGTTGGAGGGCAGAAACATTCCCCGTCTATGGGTCAAGAAAATACCCCATTAAAGAGCAGACCCCAAAGCCAGCCAGGAAACCAAGAGCTCACATAGGGGTGCCACCAGGCCAAGTGGTGCTGGGAGATGTTAGGCTAGATGGGGTAGGGTGCCCATGTGGTGTCATACTCCCATCAACAAACTCACCTTAACGGACGAAGATCACACCACCTTGGAATCCATAGTTATTAAAAACGAAATGTCTCAGATCCTTCCACCCATTGGATTTGTTTGGTGCCAGGTCCTCACAACACACTGGACCTGAGACGGCTGCTGGGAGAGTTTCCTCTGCTGCTGTACCCGTTCAGGGAAGGGCCAGCACTGCCCTCTCCAGCCCATGCATTTGTAAGAAGCTGCAGCGTTAATGGTGCCTGCAGGGACCAGGACCCTGAAGCAACTCACCTCTTTGAGGAGAAAGAAGTCCCACATTGTTTCTGCTTCTTAATATAAAGTCAGGGGGAAACGTGTGTGTGTGTGAGAGAGAGAGAGAAAAAAACGGACACAGGATTTAGGATGACACAAATTGTATTTCTGAACATCGCCAAGAAACAAAATGGGACAAATCCACCTAGTACTTGTCACTGGGCGTTACAGCTCTGAATACAGTGGGAATTGTTCAGCTTTGTTTCAACAAAACAAAAATTAAAATAAGTTTTAAAACCCACTCAAACCCCAAACATTTCTCAGGTCATTGTGGTTAAACTCAAGAGATTGAATTAACAGTAGGAAAAGAGATTGCCAATACATTGCCCAAGTCATTTTCATTTGATTCAGTTAAGGAGAAGCAATAAGCCCAGAACTGCATCTGGCAAGTCTCAAGTAGGGACCATCTATGTGAAATGCAGACTAGGGACAGGGTTAGCAGAACACACTGTAAAAACAGGTGGAGGAATTATAGCCATGAGACACATCAAAGTACAAGTTTACACAGACCAGTCTTCACAGCTGTAGCTTCTCCATTCAGTTCCATAAATAAAATTTCTGAAGTGGCCTTCTAATTCTCAGCCCTCATGCATCAGCCCCAGACTCCAAGCTTCACAAGGGCTGGTGGCACAATCCAGCTCTGGGAATCACACAGGACCCCTTCTGTCAGGAGTTTGCTACTCAGAAATGTCTAAATTGGAGCATCAAGCAGAGGTACCTGTGTGGCAAGGAATAGCTTCCCTTTGGTAGCCCAGAGAAGAAAAGCTGTAACTTGCTTTCCTGATATCAGCACTATCAAGCTGCCCTGCATAGGATTTGCTGATGGACACATTAGTGCATCTTCTAGCTTTGTACTTCAGGTTGGTGGGAAGTGTTCTATGCTACAATCATCCTCAAAGAGCATGGGAGAGGCTGGGTAGCAGGAGGAGCTGGAGAGCGGGACCATATGCTGAAAGACACAGAGGCTCCTGAAATCAGAGGCTACTGTGTTAGAGCACGCAGTCTTTGTCTGTGTAAAACTGGTAACTGTTCCTAGAAATGGCTGAAAGGCACACCTCTGTGTCCTCCAGCAAAAGACATTCATTGTTTTGGGGTATGGACTGCACGGCATCCAAAACTTGTGTACAAGAGTGGCAGAGAACATTCAATCTGTCCGGCACAGAGCAGGAAAGTCTGAACTTGGTGTCCTTCACAGGGGAGAGACACCTGTTAATTGTATTGGACACACACACACACCTTGACCACTTGCATTTTGTTCTCAGCCCTAAATAAAGAGGTTCTGGATCCGAGAGGTGAGGCAGTCAGTGCATCAGCCCAAAATGAAAAAGATAATATATCATCCCTCCACCCTCCCCCAGCATCTCCCTACCCTTGGGCCTTTCCCCTTCAAGAGGCTTCTGCAAAACTTAACTGAGCAGACATCCCAATTCCAGGCAGAATATGAAGCCCTCACACCCACTCCAGGTCATAGGAGAGTCTCCTTTGACTTCAGTGTGTTTGCTTTGGCCACAGCTTTTGGACAGCTGGACAGAAAAGGGTTCTGCACCTAGGAACAAAGCTTCAAGGGTTGTGGCAAACAAATCACAAAGCAGGACAAGCTCTGAGCAGCTGGAACAAAGCCTGCACAATCCCTTTTACTGCATCACCTTCACAGCCAAGAAACACAAAGGTGGTAAAAGCAGATAGCTGAGGAATGCCCATAGAAAGTAGCAGAGACTACGCAGGAGTCTTGCCTGGAACAACGCATTCCTCTCCACCCTGGGACCTTTGCCTAATTCTGCCTAATAAAGATACATTACTGACATTGCTAAGATAGAAAAAGGGAAAAAGTGCAATGCCTTCTTTCTTTTATATCAGTTGGGCAAATGAAAATTCCCACTGCACAGTGGGATTCGGCTCAAACTGGAGTAGCATCATTAATCTACAGTCATGAATCTGTGACCAAGCTGAGACCGACAGAGCAAGAGCGTCTTTCTAAGCCAGGCTATGAAACCAGCCCGTGGCATGGGACGAGAGATGCTTTTATTGTGCACCCAGTAAACAATCAGGTGGAAGATTATTAGATGGGGAAACAGCAGCTTTGCTGGGCCAGATACCAGATAATCCCTGAAATGTGTCCAGTGTACCTGTCAGTGGAGCAGAACTGGGCAATAGGCTTCTTTGGGTTCTCTTTCGTGGTTAATGTATTCACCAAAAAACACAGTTTAGGGTTAACTGAAAGCAGTCATCAGATTAAGAAGGCAAAAAAAGACTATTAACATTAAAACATTTTCTTTCAGCATTTTCAGAACAGAAGTTTTCACATTTTTGCCTCAAAGCAACTTGTTAGAGCCCAAGTCATAATATTTTTTATAAAGTGAAAAAAAGCAACCCTACAAATGCATGCTTCATTTTGGTTTGAAAGGGGTTTTTTTAATGCTTTGATTTTTCTCTTTTTCATTCCACTGAGAAAACGTGGGTGGGGGAGAGCTGTTTCAGGTAACCCTTACAATTTTTTTCCCCAGATTTTTCAGTTCAGCCCGCAAACTGAAAAACCACTGTGGGCACAGCCTACTTGGGAGTTTACAATCCCTGCTTCTATTTGAATCTGTCCTACGCCAAAGAAAACGGAAAGTTCATTTCACCAAGTAATACCAACCAGAATATCGAGGAATTTAGCAGATGGAAAAATACTGAAAACAGAAGGAGTTGTGGCTGTTTACAACGGGCTGAACATGACACAGAAGAGGAAATCTCCTGGCTCCAAAAAACATTGCCATCTACAAGCTTCTTGCTGTGCCATCCTACCCTCACATAAGGCAATTTATGATCTGTGGGTCCAATCCTGCATTTGCAGATTTCAAGATGTGCTGACACCACTTATTTGCAAGCAATGCAAGATCCAGGTAACCCACCCTACCTGTTCTAAGCAAGGGGTTTGGGGAGTTAGGATTTTGGGGTTGAGGGGAAGCAAATGGAGAGAGACACGACACCCTCCCCACTAGCATTATTTGAGCATCACTCACGTGACCTGAAAACAACATCCCTTTTTTGCAGAGTGTCTCCACTTCTGCAGGGACAATACAGTACTGGATAGTTGCTTTGCAGGCTCAATAAAATGAAAAGGCCTTACGAGGATCTTCATTGGGTTAGTCATCTGGTTCAAACATAGCAGAAGACAACGACAGTAACAGCAAAAAAACCCACAATAAATTAGGAATCAGCACAGCTTTCTAAATGCTCTAGAACAGTTACTTGCAAGACAAAAAAAAAAAAAAATCACAGCTCTAGTACTTAGATTCTTGTCAATTGTTTCAAAAAAACAATAATCCACAGGTTTTGCATAAAAATAAACATTTTAGGCTGACAGCATTATGTTAATTGGAACAACCCGCTTTTTAATATATAATTCTATGTATATTTAAATGTATTTTTTTCTATGAATATTCTTTAAAGGAGTAATGCAAGTCACAAAAGCATAAAAATAGATATTTGGGGGGAAAAAAAAGAGTATAATAAAGATAACCCCAGTGAAAAAGAAGGAAAAAACCCACCAAACAGGGCAGTATTCTAAAGCAACAGCTCACCATACTATAACTTATGGAGTCCAGTCCTTCTGTATTGTGAGAAGTTACTCCTAACTACTATTGGATTTTGTAACAGTGTTGTAAAATATAAATTCCTGCTTTTTTTTTGGTCAAAAAAAAAAAAGAAGATATCTGGGTATATAGGACAGATTTTGATGTTTGTAACACTGCTGTAAATAACTAGTACAGATCATCTCCCAAGCTGAAAGCAAGAGGAACTCCAGCAATTCTTGTATTTATAAAAATATATTTTCTAATCAAAATTTGATCTGCCCCTCCGAACTAAAATAAAAAAAAAGAAAAAGACCAACACTTTTGCCCTACAATGTTTTTTCTGTTGTCCTACAAATAATGAAAACAGATTGGAAAGGGTGGGATTTTCAGTAGTGTGTGTCAGCATTCCATGCATCTCTGCCAAAAGCCAGCTCCTAACAGCTAGGAAGATTATTTCAGAGAGCGATCCTGTTCCTTTACAGCAGGAGGTAATCTCACTGTTAAAAAATCACTTCAAAGTAA
>NW_008590327.1:10006-70306 GCF_000691845.1 Merops nubicus | reverse complement strand
CATATAACATTTAAAAAAAAAAAAAAAATAGACCTGGGAGAAAAGGGAGAAAATTTTAGATTTCCATGCATAAACTTCATTATCTATGGACTCTAATTTTTAGATGTCAATAAATGTAAAATGGCTAGCTGCAGCATGTACTGTTACTCAGTCTTCTCCCTAGCACACCTCTGAAAGTGACCACCTCTTAACAGGTCCTATCATAGCTTGGGGCCTGTTTTCAGCAGCAATTGACTTAGCTTTTTGTTGTGGAAGGGAAATACTCCAGCAGTTCAGGAGCTGCTTGTGAAGAAGTTGTCTTTTCATCTTCAAGGAAAACAACTTCCATCAGAGAGATAGACATCGTACTCAATCCATCATTCTGTTTTAACTCACTGGAGTATCTATCAGAGTTTTAAGACAGATGGATATTTCCTGATAAAAGAACTATGAATAGAATGATCTCTAACAAGGGAAAGGAATTAATGGTCTCTGCCATTCCTCTTGTCTCTGAGTAATGTGAAGAAATAACTCATCCCTCTTTCACCTTCCTTTCCCCTCAGAAAAAAAAAAAAAAACATGTGGAAACAGAAACCTAACAAGAAGAAATGTATGTTTTCTAGAAGACATTCATAGTGCATTGAACAAGAAGCTCAGGAGTTTTCCTAGGTAGAAACCTAAATTGTATTCTCCAAATGGTTCTTATTTGCACAAATCTAAGCCAAACAAAGACTATGATTATGCTGCTGGAAGGGTCAGTTTTCCCAGATGATGAGCACAGCAAGCACGTATCTGCAGTCTGTATTCCCTGTGCATGCACACTACATCTGCTAGTCTGGGCTTGTTGTACTTGCTCCGAACCTTTGAGCCCTGGCAGCTACTTATCAGGTTGTAGTAGCTGGATGTCACACCAGTGCCCAGGGCCTGAGAACCCTAAAACCATGCATTATGGGCGGCACCAAGTGTGGCCACAAAAATGTAAAGTGTTTTGAGGAAATTGCACGTAGAAGCTATCTCTCAGTACTTCCAGAAAGGACCCTACAGGAGCAGAAATGCAGACTGGTCACCTCGTGATGTTATCCCAATAACCTTCATCTTTTTTTCAGCAGAGATAATACAAAAGGAATAATAACAAACAAGATTAGTTATCCACCATTACTCTGACAACCTTTTCCCTTAGCAAATTAGTCTGGGCAAAGCAGCAATAACTATACAGTATGTGTTTGTAGTACCACCAGTTCATATGGCAAGTTAATTATTCTCATACAAAGTATTACATTCATGCAGTGATAAGGCTTTCAGTGAGTTTAATGTCCAAAGTGACAGGGACAGTCTAGATAAGCCTATGAATAAAACTGAAAAGCTATTTGGTAGTTGGTATTTACCCAAATAACAAAATAAAATAGTAGCATGGCTTACCTAGGCACTTTTGCCCAGTTTTGTATTGCTATTTTCATTTCACTTAGACAAGTGATTTTTTTTCAATTAATGACCTAATTAAATGTCTATTTATTTGCAAAGAGTGTAAACAAATATAGGTAAATTAACAGAAATATATTTGAGGCTTTGTGGGTTTTTTGTTTGGTTGGGTTTTTTTTGTTTTGTTTTGTTTGTTTGTTTGTTTTGTTTTTGTTTTGTTTTGTTTTTAAATCATCATGTTGCAGGTTCTTTCAGTTTCAGATCTGAAGACTAAATAGATTGGCAGATTCACAGATTTGAAGTATCCACAGCCGGATCAGTCTAGAAGAGCTTTCTCTGACACAGTTTTGGGTTGATTGTTTTGAAATCTCAGACTGGGAACTAAAACCACCTTCAAATAATGATAACAAAATCAAATAATTAAAATAAATAATACAAATAAGTCTTAATTAGAATCAGTTTTGTTTTCCCAAAACAATGTAAAGAATGTTCTCATTAAGAGTGCCTAATATTTTGTTGTGAATAATTGAAAAAAAAAAAAAATCTAAAATATCTATGTCCAGCATTTAAAAATTCATCAAGAAATTCCAAAAAGTAAGTAGATCTGGTTTCAGCTGGGATAAATGGAAACAACTTTGATATTTTTTATATTTTTACTAAATCAGTTCTGAAGCATGCCAGTTTGTGTGCCTTGTTGGTACTTTTTTGAAAGATCTCCAGAATGATTGGGGCTCAGGGAGTGTGAATCATCTGGGAAAAGCAAGAATAAGTGCATCTAAGGTTGCCACACGGTGAATCTTTTTTATTTGCTGAGACTCAAAGAATCATTCAGAGTTGACAGGACAGTGTTTTGGCTGACCAGACAATACAAACTGCCTAAGCAGTAGGTAAGGTATAGCCATAAGCATGCCAGAAATGCATAATTGAGGCAGGAGTCATCAGGTATATTAGCGTAGATTGGTTGACAGATATTGTGACTGGTTCAGAATGACAGTTTTATAGTCTCCTGTGAGTGACTGAGAAGCAATGAGAAATAATCATCTCAGCATGAATGAAAAACATGACAAAAGAAGCCCAGGTTATCTCTCTCAGGCAATAGAACAACAACTCTGTGCTCCCAGGTTTATTCACAGATCTAAGTGAAAACCATTTGTCTTGTTAAAGGTGCAGTTCCCTCTGAATGTACAAGAGGGAAAAGGCAACACAGAGGACAAGCAACACACTGAAGACTGAGCTTATATGGCAATGACTGAAAGGAAAAGGCAATTTTACTTCTGCAAAGTGTCCAAAAATCAGCAAGACACCTAGGGTAGTGAGAGAAATAGAATGTTTTAGGTAAGATACAGAGAACTAGTGGGATTCCTCTTTACTGGTTGAGTTGATAAGTAGCCTGCCACACAGCAGTAAATACAAATTCATTTCCTTCTGCTAGAGTAGAATTCAATTTCCCTCATAACATCTCCAGGAACAGCTATAATCACTTGGCTATGTTTGATGGCTGACAATTATTTCTCATTGCAAGTGTTCCACTTTGCCTGGATTGCTTAGACTGACACAGAGAGGACGTGAATGAAACATGTCATACTCACACTTGGGACACTTAAAAGACGTGGACACTTACTTGGGTCGTTTGTCACCTGCTCAGTTGAACAGTTTAACTCGGTCCCTGGATCCAGAGAACCACTAAAAAAATATTACATGCCTCCATTTAATGGATTCTGTCTGCCCACATGGCCTTTAAAGCTGGCTGCTGGATGACTTGGGTTATGACCTTAACAGCCTAATGCTAAGAGCATTTTTATTCATGGCTATGAAGAACTAAGAAAAGCCTCACTACATCGGCTCAGCAGCCTCCTCGTGTATTTTGGATGGCTGCTGTTGCAACACCTTGAAGCCTTCTCTTTCCCAGCTCTTTTGTGAATCTATTTGGGAGAATTATTTTTCAAATTAAAACTTATGCTTCAAATTTATGTCAAGCTGACTGCCAACTTCAGTAAACCCTCATTTTGTGCTTACAATTTGCACAGCAAGCTCTTCTGCTGAGTGTGTAATCGGGTCCAAGGCCATGCACAGTCATGGGGAAAGGATGGAGAGGTCTTCTGCTCCAGTGTTCACACTGAATACCTGGAAGAAGGACATTGTCCAGCCCCAAGGACAACTTTTAAAATTCTAGTTCTCATTGTAACATACATTTGTAACCTAAATATAGGACCCTAGGCTGTCCAGCATCTGAACTCTCTTCTGCCAGACTGCCATCTGAGAAGATGGTGTAGGAATTAGGCATAAAAACTATGTTTCTTAAATTTATACCTGAAGTAGAAGACTGACACAGAGGTTCAAGCCAGATTCCATCTCTTGTGGCTTTTGGAAGACTTGGAGAAATGTCACCCACTCTTACTGAACATCATGTACATAAATATATCATGCAATTCTCTTTGACAATGTGTGTTTTGTATTTGAGTGGAATGTAAAAAATTAGGAAGCATGCAGTTCAGTAAGAACATGCTTTGATGAAAATCCAAGATGTGACACACATACCACTTGCTTAAAACCTATGCAACTGAAGCAAATTCATGGGAAGTGCACTTAGAGAAATCAGAGCAAAGTCTAGGAGAAAAACTACTATAATAATTTTTATTGGTATCATCTGTTTTTATGCAACCAATTCCTGTAACAACATGCACTTGTCAGAAAGCTTTAAACTTCTGAGAATAAAATAATATGGACCAGTACACATAAACTTCTCTGAAGATTAATTGCTATTAAAATTACCTGATTGGCTTCTCACAAATTGTGATTATTTAAAATTATTTCTGAACACAGAACAGAATATACTACTTCGTATTTCCACACCCAATGTTTTTAAGGACTTGGTGCCATGTGAACTAGATATTCCTACTATTACTCCACAGTAGCCTCTTCCTACAGGTGTTCGCACTGTCATCAATGACAAATACATGCTTGGGTAGGTGATTAAACACTATCTGAGCAAAGCAGGGAGTTCTCTATATGGCACACCATTCTTGATATCAGTAGGGCACCCAGCTTCAGCCTGATGGAAAGTAAAAGAATGAAACCTTAGCTGCTGGAGACACCTGACAGTAGTTTCGATTTAATGACCCACTTCAGGCCAACTCTCCCATTACCCCTTGGGATATTCCAACTGGATTGGCATTTTCGAGGCTATATGAAGGGCATAAATCCTGTTTTTCCAAAGGACTTTGGGCCACATGCAGCTTACCGAATTTTATCACCTTATTCAGGCATCAAGTTAATTAACATAAACATATAAGCCCCAGGGATTTAGGCAGCAGGTGAGTGAAGGTTCCCAACACATAGTTTTCTAATTTACTATTTGGTTACTGCTGCTCTTAGGTAGTCTAGGCACCAACCTTACTTTGCAAAAGAAGTGACTAAGTTACTTCTTAACTTAAAAAAAAAGTGTAGAAAGTATTTTTCTGTCTGTTTACACTGTACATTCTCTTTCATATAGCCTTCAGTCAAACAGAATCAGAAATGCATGTGATTACTGAATTATTTAATAACATACTTCTATTAAGACTAGTCTGACACTTTGAAGCAACGCAATATGAAGCCCACAATCTATTTAAAAATTACTTCAGTAATTCTTTATTGTGGTTGTTTTTTTCCCCAGAAGCTTCAGGTGTGGGGAGGAAGCAAGGGAGTTTACCTTCTGTGTTTAGAGGACATACATTGTATTGCTCCAGAGTGCATCCCCACAGCCCTGGACTGATATTTTGTTCTCAGAGGAGTCTGAAAGTGCTTGACAGAAGCAGCATTAATTGGATGATGTAGCTGTCTGAGAGGAGGATTAGGTAACAGGAGCTTGAAATCCCTGTGGCTTGAAATCCTTCCTTATGCATATTTAGACAATACAGTAATCCCTGTCGCTGCTTAGGAGCAAATTGAAGAGGATGGCACATTATAAACACCTGCATAAATCCTTTTTTTGTCCCTGATTTTGCTGCATTTTTAAGGGCATCTACTGAAAGACAAAAATCAACTGGGAGAGTAGGGGAAGAAATCTATTCCTGTAAGAGTTAAGCTGAACCAAATAGTTGATGATTGATTATTGCTTATCTTCTCTCATTATAGTTTCCTGACAGCATTTGAAGACAAGAAAGTTGCGTGTCCTACTGTATGACAGGGAACAGATTGTTGGCACTCAATAACTAGTAATTAATAACAGTGATAGACAATCAAGTCTTCCACAAGGCACACCTGCTAGCCAGTAAACATTTAGCTTGCAGGTAGCTGACAGATGGCCTTGCACATAGCAAGTTAAGATATCTGCATTCTGGGTCTTTTTTCTCCATTAGTTTGCTAGCAGGTGTCACCGCACACTGGCTTTGCTGGGAGGAACCAGAAGACACCACAGGGTAGGGTATAGGCTTGCCATTGGCATCAGTGGGGAATGAATACTACCAGTGGAAAGCTCAGGGACTCCAAGAACCTGATGCAGCTAAAATCAATACCAGTGCAAGGTTAAAAATGCCTGGAATGAGAAGGTTATCCTTTGTAAAAAATATTTTAATGTTGTTCCTTGTTTTAAGCACAGGCTAGTGTGTTTACTCAACAGCTCATAAAGAGCTGATGAGACAGAAGGTTGCAACTATCAGTGTGATCCTTTAAGCAATTTGATGTTTCCTAACTATGGAAAAATCTATTGCAAAGCTTCTTGCTGTAATTCAGTCACATAGCTCCAGCCTTTTTCACCAGCTATAACACACACAGCTGATGGAAACAGAAAGATCTGAGGTACAGGAAGCAGCTGAGAGTGAGTGGCCAGCTGAAAAAATCTGACATGCATTAACAACTGTGGTTCACATGGGCTGAGGAAAAGCAGGAAGACTTCAACAGCAAGCTACATATTGATTTCCTCTCTCTTTTAATTTGTACAATTTTCATTGCTTATTTACACCTGGATGGCCAACTTTGTTGACTGGATGTGGAATACGAATGGACAGGCCATCCTGTGTGCATCACATGGTGTCTCCAATGTTGCCTTGAACCTCTAGAGCCCACCATTCACGTACCTTAGCTATTTTGCTTCATGGGATTTAAGGGACATGGTTGTATTTCCTACCCACATTCCCCTAGCCGTATCTGCAAAGTATGCAGGAAAGAGAAGAGCCAGGAACCAGCTGCTCTAGCTGTTCAAGCAATTTATGCATGATAGGAGCACCTGTTTTACATGGTAATACTGCCAAGGGATCCCATCAAAGACAGAGGTACCTTGGACTAGGCACTATACAAGTCTGTGTAGAGAAGCAGCAGTATTCAAGAGTTTTAAAGGTAATTGAAAATAATACAAAGTGATTGGAAAAAGGAAAAAAAAAAAAAGCTTGACTTTATGCATGTGTCATGGCTTGGGTTAGAACAGAACAATTCTGTTTGATGATTTTAGTCTTCAGCTAAGTGTCTCCAACTAACTTCACTCTCGGAAGTTAGGGGCAGATTTTTGCAGTATCTGGTTCTAGCAGGGATGATGCTCCATGCTTAGAGTTACCACCAAGGACTGGTATGTAGACCAAGGACACTGCTAAATCTTGTGTACCACTTTGAGGTGTGCAGAAAGTAAAAGGCTGCACCTGCAGGGAGGAGCGGCCAAGAGAATTGACCCTAAACTGACCAACAGTGTATTTATATTCAGTATATAGCTGAGGGATCATGAGGGTTAAGCTCTCTTCTTCAATGACCAACATCTGAGGAGGACCCTGTCCATCTGCCTCCTGAATCCAGTTCCAGAGTACAGCTCCTGAATCTGGTTCCCATCTGCTGCTGAGTCCAGTCTGGGACTTCCTCAGTGCCCCCTGCAACCATTTATCTATCTATCTATCTATCTACCTACCTACCTATCTAGTATATATAGTGTGTATATATATAGCATTATATAGTGTGTGTATAGATTGAATTTTATTATTATTATTTTAGTTAAAGATGATTTAGTTGTTTTGTTTTGTTTTGTTTTTCTAATCCACAAGTCTTCCTACCTTATTCTTTTTCTGTTCCTTTTCAGGTAGGAAGGTGGGTTAACAGTGTCTGTTATAGGTCTAGTGGGCAGCCTTCACCTTAAACCTTGACAGCAGGTCACTTAATGAGAAAAATTCAAAATTCTTCACTTAAAAGGCATGAGAGCCTCTGGCTTGCTCAAAGTTTAGCACTCTTTCTTCAGCTAAGCATAAAGACTTATTGTGCTCTCCTATATCCCAGGATAAATCAAAAGTGTCTTCATTGAGACCATCTCTGTTCCTCTGCTGCCTTCCTGATATGCGGGAACTGACCTAGGAAAGGCTCTGTATAGAACTACACCCTAACAAAAGTCTCGCTGGAACAAAATGACATTGACAGCAAGTAAAAAACAAAACAAAACAAAACAAAACAAACAAACAAAAAAAAACACAAACAAAAAAAATCATTAACATGAACAGAAAGGAAGTAAGATTCTCTAGAGAGTGTCTCCTAAGGAGACAATAAGCTTCTGCTGGTATCAGACTTTCCCTTTCACAAGCCCATAGGAGACATTTAAACAGGAGGAGGGAAAGGCTGCATATTTAAGAAGGCATCTATATGTGTTTCTTAAAGAAGCCACCTTGTGACTCTGTTCTACCAACTGAAAAACAGCAAAAAAAACAAAGCTTATGTTAGAAGTGTTTGAACAGCACAAGCTTCTCAGTAATAAAATCACATCACAAAAAAAAAAATGACATTTTTTCTCAGTGTCTCCTACTCTCCATTGCTGGGCCTATCTAGCATGTCTGTAAAATGGAATGCTGTCCAGAAGTGATCTCCAGGGAGACTTAATCTCAAAATCTAAACCGGGATTTCCTTGCTGAGCAGAGTCATCTCAGTCCCTAATACCACCCCAGCCAGTATACCTTTCAGCAATGATGCAACCACCAGATGGTGGCATTTCCACTACATAAAGTACTATTACAGAGTTCGAATTGGCATGTAATTAATGTGATTCACAGCACTGGTAGCCTGTGTGTAATTTTTGCTATAAAAAGCAATGGTGTTTTAAAAGGATCTATGACTATAAAACAAAGGACAACAGTCTTGCAGGACAGGCTCAGACTGTTCACCCACAATTTCCACAATACCAAGCAATACTAGGAAGGCAGCAAGTGGGAATTAGAAAAGGACTGTCTCTGAGAACCAGCAATGACAAGCAGAGAGGAGCATTTTTCTCATGGGTTACCTGATGACACCTGGGTCACATCCCTACTCCTGCAGGTGTCTCCCTCTTCATTAGTAACTGGAGTGTACATCCAGCCCAGGAAGAACTGTTGCTTGGGATATAAGAAATAGGACTCAGCAGTGAAAACAAGAACTTTTATATCTGTATATCTACAGTCACTTTGATTTCTTCTTCCTGACAGCTCCATCAGTGGAGTACCCCACAAAAGGACCTGATGTGGACAGAGGAGAGCTGTTGGATACTGCCCCCGCTACAGCTTTTTGTGAATTGCCACAGGCTTTCCCTTAAAAAAAAAAACCTTTATACTCTTAATTTCAAGCTTCTCTCTTGCATTGGTATTCTATATTGTCAGGATTTCAAACAGCTGTTGCTAGGAGAAAGTGTGGAGTAGCATTTTTCACCTAGACCTTTTCTGAGCTGATACTCCTTTCCACTTGAAACTTGGGAAAAGATACTGTTGTCTTCCTAAATTTTTACTATCTTCTGTTATAACTCCTGAAGTGGTTTTTGGAACTTAAGGCTGGAAGGGTCTTCCTATTCATCAAGTGCATTGGTGACTAGTTTCTTACTGTCAGTCCCTCAATAGTTAACATTTCTTGCCCCTAACATTTCTTTACTGGAAAGCCATTACAAGATATTCATTAATATTAATGATTAGATACAAGATATGTATCTAACGGTTAGGAATTTTCTTCAGTTTCCCAGACTAAATTGGTTTGTGTCAAATTTGTATCTATTTGTTCTTGTGCTTATGTTAATGTTTGGGGTACCATTGTTTAACTTCTTCCTGGTCTTTCCCTCCCATGGGATGTTGCAACTCCATCTCAATATAAATTCGCAGTTGTCTTCATTAAGTGAATCTCAGATCTCCAAGAACTCCTAGAGGACAACTTTTATTGCTTCCTTTCATTGTTCCCACTCTTTCACCTCTTTTTCTCACTCATTAATTTACTCAGAATTGTACACTTCACGCACAGTAATATGAAATATGTATTTTATGGCTTTCAGCCCCTTATACCTCTGCCCCAACATAGCAGCACTACCAGAACTCTCTAATTCAAAAAAGGTTAAGACAGAACAAACAGCTGGTTTACTCCCACTGTTGTCTCAGTTGTGAAGGGTGGCTTTCCACAGTTCTGCTGTTGTAGCCTGTGACTACATGACAAGGATTTTGCCAGTAGAGTACACCAGCATTCTCATATCAGCAAAGAACTCCTTGTGTAAATACAACCTTGTTCAACATCCTGGCAACCCTGGCACAGAATGAATATAGCAAACAGCCTGCTTCCTCACCCCTGAAAATGGATCTGAGACATTAGCTGGTGGTATTGGGCAGCTGGAACAGACATTTCTTGCCTGGTACTTCCTGTGTCGTCAATAGGTGATTTCAAACTCCAGGCTGTAAGCTGGAACATTGAAAGAACATACAATTAAGAATCAATATGTTAGTGCAATTTAACCAAGAACTAATCAACATTATTGCTTCTAATCAGTTGCATTTGTTGTGCTGTTTCTCCAGTGCCTCCACATGTAACTCCCGTTACATTTGCATGCTAGGAGACAGGGTGTACAAGGGCATGGAGCTCAACTTGCAGTTTACCCACATGGCACCAGAATGGTGTGTGCAGGGAGAGAGACATACAAGACTTTACTGAGAAACTTGGTTGCATAAGAAAAGCTGTGGAAATCTAGGCAGAATAGGGACAAACATCATCTAGTCTTTTAGTAGAATACCATGGAAATTTGGATAAAGAAAAATGGCTCCCCTAAGACTGAAAATCATAAAAGCAGGTATTACTTATCCGGTTTAGCAAAGCTATTCCTTCTCATTGAGAGCTTTTACTGACTCACAGGAAATGATTCTGCAAAGTGCAGTTGCCAAACTGTGTGGGAGCTATTTTTGTGGAACAAGGGCAAATCTGGTCTCTGCTTCTCCATCTCAGGTGAACTAGCTGTGAATACAAAAAGCAAATATGCCCAGGGGGACTAACCAGCTAACAGCAGATTTTCTTCTGTAGATTTTATTTTATTTTTATTTTGTACTGCAGCAAATGAAAGCACATCCCCCAGAGCCTGAGGAATTTTATTATAGGTTTGCATGTAAGAGCAGAACTCAGGTAAAAAAGATTTTGTCCAGGTATGTTACTGTGAACTCCAGCAGCAGAGTGCATTGGACACTCTAGAGCAAGTCAAAACTTTCTTCCCTCCTTCAGTTAACGTAGAACAGAAAATTGCTCTTAGGGCATTCAAGAAAATTAAATCTTAACCCTTCCAAACCTAATATCAAAATCCCTTTTTATTGCAGTGCAGCCCTATTCTGCTTTACAACTGACCAAATGTCACAACAGCATGGTAGATCATTACTCTTAAGTACTACTCCAGTTGCACTGAGTTTAAGTCTTCCCTTCAGATTATCACCTCACCCTTCCTCTGCCTGTTCTCACAGACACATGATATGCCTTCCAGCTCAAATGATAATGGATATGCAAGTCTTCTATCATGTGTTGAAGCCACCTGTCCTTATCTTGTATATTTTGCCACTTGACCCAGAAAACCAGCATGTATGAAAAGGGACCTGTTTTGCAGGCTTACCCAATTGAACCAGTTAAATGATACACTAGCATTCAAGGCAGTGGAAATCATGCCATTTTCTGTAGTGGGCCAGGATTTCTCTTTAAAAGGTTTAACTTTGGCAGTTACCTATTATTCTCCATTTCATTATAAAGAAATTAGAAATAAGAAGTTTATTAATTCTCTCTCTTTGAAAAGATTATAGTAAGAACTGTCTCCTTCATTTTGCTGTAGCCTAATATGTAAACTATTTAGGAAGTAAGTTTTCAAAAGCAGTCAGTAGATTCAGGTTCTTGGTCTGGTTTTGGATTGTCATTTGCTTTACAGAAAAATGTAATCTCTACCTACTGTTAAAAATAATCTTTAAACTCAAATGACAAAAATACCCTCACAAATTAACAAGACAATCAACCTATGGTTGTGGGGTGACAACTAGATAATGCTCATGAAAATATAGAAATTATCAAATCATCAATATGGAAGTACCAGTACTATAAAATTTCATCTCTATAGACACATGTACTAACATAAGCTGAGTAACATCTCTGAAAGACAAAGAACTGTAATCTGTAGTCAAAACTTAAAAGACCATCTTTACAGGTGAAAATGCACTGAGCAATCAGTTAGCTAATACCAGAAAAAAAAAAAAAAAAAAAGGCTTTCTTTACTGCTGAACGTGAATGCAGAAAATCCTAGGTAATTGCATTATTTAAGAGCACAGAGGTGGTGCAGATCAAGAAATATCACAGAATTACTCAGCAGGCATCTGAGTGGGGAGAAAGGAACATAATTTTACAGTTGCTGGAGGACTGTGTTCAGTTTGGCTATCAGAAATGGACAAGCAGGCTAGCAGGCAACAGAGGGGGAGGGATGCTCCATGATTTGGCAGAAAGATAAGGAACTCAGAGACTCAAACACAAAGAAAATTCTGTGATCAGAAAACAGAATAAAAAAATGCATCTGGGATTCAATACCTTATTTTCTTTCCCCCTAGATTGTCATGTTTTGTCTGTTAGTAAAACAAAAGCTAAGATATTGTTTAACCTCATGTAAAATACGTATGTGTGTCTGTATATGCGTGCACACGCTTGAGAAGCAAGACCCCTGAGTGGTGGCTCTGGGAAAGGTATGCCTGAGGCCCAGGGCAGGTGTCACTGTTCTTGGGAGCGCAGAGTGGCAGAGCTTCCCTCCCATGAAGGCATGTCCCCCAGATCCAGGTTACAGGAAGGATCAATGCTACTGTCTACCTAAGTAAGGGAAAGCTGAAGATCAGGCAGGTGGGGTCAAGTGACAGCTACATGGCAGCCTGGCAAGAGTCCAGCTGGGGAGAGCACTGAGAAGAGAAAATCCTTACCTAAGGTGATTAAGCAGAGTCCCATTTACTTTGACAGAGCTATGACATTCTACACTAAGGGAGGATGTGGCCCCATTTTCTTCCTGTGTTTCATGTTCTTATTCATGGTCCACAGGAAGGCTGAGATTGTGATCACGTTACGCCTTGTTCAAGACCCACAGACCTGTACACCTGCTGTTACTCACTGTACACCTCCCGTTACTGACTCTACACCCTGCTTTCTAGTTCACTGCATGTTTGTGTGCTTTCATTTTGTGCTCACACAGGGACAAACAAGTCCCTTTAATTCTACCTATTAGCATTGTCCTCTAATCCTACCCTTAAAATAGCAAAACAAAGACAGTAAGTAAAACTTGTTTTGCCTGAATGAATTCAGAATGATTTTTTAAAGGTAAAACACTGGGCTTTCATTAGCATAGCAGTGAGTCACCCTATCAGCTGTACCCAGAATAAATAAGAACAGAATCCATTGAAAATGAAACTGTGTGCTTTCCCTTAATGGGCAGGTGTCTCTGAGGAGGACCTGGTGGGAGAAAGTGATCCAGCTTTTTGCAATATCATTCCTTTCTCCATAGCTGTGAAACTTTCTGAAATAATTTGTGTTCCTAGAAGCACAAAAGGCACATAAGATGCAAGACAACATTCTCTGTTTTTAGTTGCTAGCAAAAAAAGTTCTCTATCACAAAAAAAAAGAAAAAAAAGTATTATGCTAAGCGTATTTCTACAGTCATTCCTGATATTTGTTATCCTTCTTGTTATTGATATTATTTGGTTTTTTAGTGCAGCAGTTTTACCACAAAACACTATGCACGAGCATGTAAGTTGAGAATACTTGTCCTCTAGAGTACATAACATAAGGACAATAAAAACAAGAAAGCAAAAACGAAAACAGCATGCTAGAAATGGGCCACAGACTCACATGCTTGATTACTTCAATGAGAAATCTCTTATTCCTAGAGTAGTCACATTGACTTCATAGGTATTTGAGGACTGACGTCTTACTTTGGCTGTCCTTTGCTGAAATTTTCACTAGTATATAGCTGTTCTAGTAAGGATTTGGGTGGCGATTTAACTGCAAGAGCTGTCATAATGATTGGTTTGTGTCATTACCTACCGACCTTTTTGATACCCGCTCGCTCTTTTCAGAAAACAAAACCCAGTGAAGTTATTCATACATCCCATTTAATGTGTTAAGTAAAAACTAAGTCAAAATCAAGTATTTAATAATGTGGTCATAAAATGGTAGTTTATTTTTTTTCCAGTTCATTAAAACTATTTCAAAATTAGATCCAAATTTACCTAGAATGTTAAGGAGTTTACTTACATTCATAGCTGTTATTACACTTAAATAATAATACCTTCAGTAACTGAAATTTGATGGCATGCCCACAGCAACACACACCAAAGTCATCTTTAGCATGGCAGCTACTGCCTCTTCAAAGAGCAGAATTATATGTAGTTATTTTATCTTTGCAAGGCTCACAGTTTTTGCACTTGCAAATGCCTGGGATTTGGCTGGCCAGTTTGCTGGCCAGTCTGAATGATTTACGTAAGATCTGGTGATGTTATTTAAAATTTCCTTCTAGGAAGCCCAGCAGATTCTGACTTCTACTATTTGTGCATGCACTTGCTGACACAAGAAACCTTGTTGGCTGCCAGCTGCTGTATCAATTCCTTGAAACAGCAGACAGGCAGGACAAGCTAGAGCAGTCAGAAGGTTGCTCTAATTGAAGATGGGACACTTATTTGGCAAATGACTCCCTGACTTAGCACTAACTATTCTTTGCTTAGTCTGAGTTTGCCAAAGGAATGCCACCATAGTTGTTGGAGATGGACAGTCACATTAGAATCTTATTTCTTCACAGAATAAATGTTACCTGTATATTTCTAGTGTTTTAGTCAATCTTATGAACAGCTTGAGTGATTGCACCTGCATATTTTCTGTAGGAAAGTTCTCCATCATCTGATGTTTCTTTTATTACAGAATTTACCTTTGTTCATTTTCTCCATGTAAAGTTTAACTGAATTAAATTCCTCTCTATGTAACAAGAGTGCTTAAGAAGTCTCTAAAAGTTTAGAATTCTGTTTGTGCTCTGAATTATATGAGTAACCCAGATACTTTTAGGGCTCCTTTCAAAAAAGCCCCTTAGCATTGAAATTTCCTTCATTTATAGATAGCTAATGCTCCACTTATAATCACACACAAATCCAGGTCAGATATACTAAAACCTATCCATCCAGCTACTTTTAATGCATGCATCCATAAATAGATGCCTGTGTTGAGAAATCATAGATTTCATTTTCAGAACTGCAAACTATCAACCCTACAACCGAAAAGGTAAGTGCTCAGCACCTCTGTAAGCCTTGTGGTACCTCAGGTTTGATGTTCGTAAACTGAGGCAGACAGTATGTATGGATGTGTTTGGAAATGCAGACTTTCCTCTGTTGTGCTAGCAACAAAACTGCTCCAGCAACCATTTCTTCTTCTCAACATTCACTCTAACACCATTAGGGTTTGTGACACAGACAACTGGGAATTCAGTGCAACAGTCAACTCAACAGCGGCCAAGAAAGAATCCCTTCAGGCCAGCTCCCACAGGTATGTATACTCAAATCCATCTAATGGCCCTCTAAGCCTGTAAGAAATAGTTTAAGTGACAGAAAGAGGGAAAAATATATGTTCTGTCCCTTTGAACATGATTACAGTCATCATTTGAGGCCTGGAAATTGCAGGGTATATTTTTCCATTTCAGAATAATTCCGTCAGATGTTTCATTGTAATCTAAATTTCATCTAAAGTGGACTACAGCAGAAGAACTTGATGATGAAATGCACTTTGGGATTGCCACATTTTATTTCTAGTTCATTTTTTCAACATATTTATTAGTGATTTTTTGCAACATCTTACGTCACTTGTGACTTTAAGCCAAGATGTGACATGACTAACGGAGAAGGGAAATCACACATAATGAGATACAGCTAAGTATAAATACCCACCTTACTTCAAAAAAAAAAAAAAAAAAAAGAGGAGGGGAAAGGAGCAAAAGGGAGGGAAAAGAAATCCTCTGTGACATATTTTTAGACAGACTCGTGAAAAAATAATTTTTGGAATGGTTTTGATTACTCGTTTTAGTCTCAGAGCTTCAAGTACATTGTTACAAGCTGTCTCCATCTGTCAAATCTCTCTTAAGTGATGCAGAGATCTATGCATAGAGAAGAAAGAAATACTAGGTTTTCCTTAAAAAACTCTAGACTAAAAGCTAACTGTTGTAAAAATTAAGGATATTTTTTCCCTTTGGTTATTTTTTTTTTCTTTTTTTGACCAGCCACTGGTAGTACAGTTGAATTCTCCTATATCCAGACTGCAAAAAGAGAAATGTGCCTAGTAAAGCTTTACAATATGAACGAACCACCTCTTCTGTATTTATATGCCCTGCTTAACTAGCTTATGTTTTCTAAAAGCCAGTAGTCTTGGGTCTGTTGCTAAAAGAAAAACTGCTTTAAAGATGAAGGTAGAGGTACTTACTGGGTCATTCCAGGCTGGAGAAGACCAATGTATTAAATGTTTTCATATCTAGTTCCCATGTTTGCGTGTCTTTCCAAAAAAAAACAAAACAAAAGAAAGCAAAACCACAAACAAACAATAAAGTAGAAAATTAGAAATAGATACATTTTTCTAAGCTTTACTGAATTTTCTGGTAATATCTGCTTTAAAGCCTTCTACCCTGATATTGATTTCTGACACTGTGCATATGTCAGAGGTAAGTGCACACCTCTGTGTGAGTCACTCGAAAAGAGAAAGGAATGCCAGCAATGGTGGGAACCCTGCCTTCCACCCCACTGCCTATTCACTAGCTGCTGAATGCATTTGCAGATTGCTGTTATGTCTCATAGCATAACAAAATAAGCTCCAAAAGCAAAAACAATCAAATGTCCCCCAGCAAGCCACCGCTGAGAAGTGTTCTGGCATTCTTTGATTAACATCCACAATATAAGTAGAAAAACAACCTCTAAATATAAGTGGATGAGGTCATGCTGCCAGGTACTGATAGCCTCCTCTTACTGCCAAACAAGACAAGGCTATCACCGCTGCCTACTGCTGGGTAGCTGCTTCCTTTTCCTTTTCTTTTTTTTGCTATAAGATCACTTATGAGTCCTGTGTTCTGCATTGCCCTTCCTGAACAATGACTGAGAGAAATGTAAGTAGTTGTTCTTGATCCATTCAGCAACAGTATAATAAATTTACTGCTATGTAAAATTTTTTTCCCACCACATAAAACTCAGTGGATTTCTTACTGAGAGCATCTGTTCATTCAAAGAAGATAGTATGAATATCAATGGATAAAACAGTGTGAATATCAATGGATGAAGACTAAGTAAGAATGACAAAATGCCCCTCAGCATCCACTGAAACCATATACGTAGCAAATGGTAAGAAAAGGTTTCTAAATTATAGACTACAGGGAAAATAACAGACAAGCTGTCAAATCTTGAGAGACAAGCAATTTTTATTTATTTGTTATCAAGGCTTTATGCATGAGAGTCCCTTTCATATACCAAAATTGATATCAATTTGCTGTGGCTTCCTCCATCTCAATAAATAGCTTTGAAACTACTGCAGTTCCTCAGATGCATTTGAACCATTTGATAAGCAGCCTTCTGTCATATACTGCTATACAATTTATACAGCTGAAATGTGCCTTTAACACAAACCAGAAGTGAAGGGATCAAATAAATCTTTGGTATGATTACAGAGCTTCCAAGCGAGCTACAGTAAGACGCATTTCACTCAGGGCTGTATATTTAGCTTGGAAACAACCAGCTTGGGCATCTCGAGGCGGACAGACCCAGCACGTGTGCACACACCACAGCTGCCACCGTGATGCAGATGCTAATAACTCAGCAGCTTTGTATCCTGTGATTATGCACGCGCTGTGCAGTGGTTCAGATTAAAGAGTTAAACAAAGTGCTTCTCCCTCCCCTCCTGGCGGAAAGAGAATTCAAACCCGTCTGATATTCACAGACAGTTGGACAGCAGCTGAGGTTTCATTAGGAATCCCACGTATGGCCAGAAGCAACATACACCTCGGTGCTTCCGGGAGCCGCAGGCAGCCGGAACAGATGGTAGAAGTCATCATCCCCAGACAGTCATCAGGGGAACCTCAGGCCACATGCTTGAATTTTTCTCAATGAACCGCATAGAAGGCAGGCAGGCAGGCAGGCATTTGATCCATGTGACGGCAGCTGCCGGGTCCCGGGGGAGCGGGAGGCGGGCGGGGTGGAGGAAGGCTCTCGCAGGTTATTAACAGGTCACGCCGTGACATTAGCAGTCCGGAAACATCGCCTCTCCCAGGGGGCTAAAACAAAAGCAAGGGAGAGGTTCCTCGTAATTCAAACACAGTTCAGTGCTTACAGATTACAGCACGTAATCTGCTTGGCAACAGCACAGTGCGCAGAGGCTCTGCTATCAGATTTCCCGCTTTCTTCTAGCTGTTTCCATCAGAAATGTCAGAAGAAATCCTTGATGCAGTAAATGTCCTATGCAAATCTCGAGAGAGGAAGAGCACAGCTTTCCTGTAATTTTTAGAATGAGACTCGGAGGCAGGGCTGATGATGGCGACAGCTGAGCTCACTCATTCAGATGTCCCCAACCCTTTTGTTCTGTTTGTGACATGCTAGATGCTGCTTTGCTCATTGATCGTGGCTGTCTGTCTAAATCCCTGAGCCCCTCTGTGAACAGAAAGACTTGCTTCAACAGTCTGCCTCATTAGAGGGAAACTTTCTCGATGATATTTTGGAGATAACAAGGCTTTTGGAGGAAGAGCCTTAAAATATTGCATTTGACAAGGTGGATAGTTTTAAAAAACACTACCCCAGCCCTACAACCACCCACTCCTTCACTCTTGTCCCAGCCCTCCTGTGAACAGCCATCCATGCACACCAATCTGCAGATGGAAACTCTCCAAACCTTGAGCCTGACTTAAATGTCTTCCATCTATTGCTGGCAGGTCAAGGCGATGGTACTTGGCCAAGCACTCCAGAATTGTATCCTGGAGAGCACAGTAATATCCCTATATATAATGTGGGTTTGTGTGTACAGAAATAAGTGGGTGAGGGGGTGTGCACACAAGTATTTGTAAATACAAATAAAATCACTTCAGACTCAGAAGCTGCTTCCGTTTTGATTGCTTATAGGTTCTAAATATAAAATGTAGTTTATCAGGATCCGAAGCAGACAGATAGAATCACAGAATCATTCTGGACAGATCAGACCCTTAAGATCATTGTGTCCAACCACTAAACCAGCACTGCCGGGTCACCACTAAACCATATCCCTCAGCACCACATCTACATGACTTTTAAATACCTCCAGGGATAGTACCACTTCCCTGGGCAGTCTGTTCCAGCGCTTTACATCCCCTTCTGTGAAGAATTTTTTCCTAATATCCAATCTAAACCTCCCATGGCACAGCTTGAAACTATTGCCTCATGCCGTCACTTGTTACATGGGAGAATAGACCGGTCCCCATCCCGCTACAACCTCCTTTCAGATAGTTGTAGAGATCAATATGGTCTCCCCTCAGCTTCCTTGTCTCCAGGCTAAAAAACTCCAGTCCTCTCAGCCATTCCTCATAAGACTTGTTCTTAGACCCTTTATTAGCTTCATTGTCCTTCTTTGCCCAGGCATGAGCTCCTCAATGCTTTTCTTGTAGTGAGGTGCCCAAAACTGAACAGTATTTGAGGTGTGGCCTCAGTGTCTAGTACAAGGGGACAATCGCTTCCTTTCTCCTACTGCCCACAGTATTTCTGATACAAGCCAGGGTCCTGTTGGCCACCTTAGCCACCTGGGCACACTGCTGGCTCATATTTAGCCATCTGTTGACCAACACCCCCAGGTCCTTTTCCTCCAGGAGGCTTTCCAGCCACTCTTCCCCAAGCCTGTAGGTTTGTTGTGACCCAAGGGCAGGACCCGGTACTTGGTCTTGTTGAACCTCATACCATTCACCTCAGCCCATCAATCCAGCCTGTTACAGATACCTCTGTAATAATTACTTAAATACCTAGTATTTAAGTAATGCAGTGAAATATGCCTTAAGATATGAGTTCTTCACTAGCCACCTTTCTCTGTAGAAAAACTTGGTTATATGCCTCATTTGCAGGACTGTTTGGTTTTTTTTTGTTTGGTTGGTTGGTTTGGTTTATTTTTGTTTGTTTGTTTATTTTTGTTTTTGTTTGTTTTGATTTTGTTTTTTAATTTTCTGCCTTGCACAGCAAACAGCTCTCATTCACACTCCTGGTGTTCTTTCTTTTCTGGTGTGCTGGATACTGCATTTCCCACATTCTTCCTTGCTTACCCAACACAGGTAGCTCCTGGGCAGGTAGATCTGAGCTGATGTTTCACTGCTTCTCCAGCAAAATTCAGTGCTCACTGGACCATTATTTATGACAACACATCCAAAGTCCTTCCCTAAGAATCCTTTCCAGTACATCCATTCTTTGTGTTGTACAGGCAAACCATGAGCATGGACTGTGCAGTGTCTGATACACTGGGGTTTTCCAGGATCCATTGCATGTGAACTTCACAAACTGCCTGGCCAAGCAGCAGAAACTTGGATTTCGCATGCAAGCACTAACCATTTGTCTAGGACTTCCAGGAGTCAGAAAGACTGGCTAGAAAGGGAGAGAAGTGAAGCTGTACTTGGCAATGTAAATTGATTACAATACTCAGCAGTCAAATTTGTCTATTAAACCCCTCCAGAAGCGTTTACTCATGCCTACAATATGGGGTGAAAAGCTGGAACCTGAAATTACTTTACCTCTCTGTTAAAGATTAGATAGTGCAAATGAGCAAGGCTGTGGATCTGCTCATGTTGTCTGTCAGTCCTGTGAAGAAGTGAGAGACAGTCTGCTCAGCGGCTCTGTGATTCAACAGACATCCCAGGAGGTCCCTCTTGTGCTGCCACCCTGCATCCCTGGCATCTTGTGGAAACTGGCAGTGTCCCAAAACATTTTCTAGAAGTGACCAAGGGCACTTCAAAAATGGGCATGTGGGGCATGAAGTTTGGGATACTGGCCACTCCGACACTGATCCGGTGCCTAAAGAGTGACAGTAGGCAGGGGCCTGTGCCGGCAGTGCAGATGCGGTGAGGCTTCCCTGGCCACCAGGAGAGAGGCAACGTCTGCAGGGAGAGGTAATGTCCTTTAGAGACCAACTGGCAGAACTGGAAAAAATGAGCAGTGTTTCATGCTCATAGGACCCTCTTCAGCCCTGAAGCCAAAGCAGAAACATCATGTGTGGCAGCAATTAGCTGTTAACAGTGGTTCTTAATTTTCACAACCACTAACATTTGTGAGATTGGAAATGATGATGCTTCGCATCCTCATGCTAAAGTGTCACACTTGTCATCCTTTCAAATTGCCTTATTGTCTCTTTATATGTAAAAGACCTCAGGTCATACAGACTGAAGCTTGTGCTGGCTTGTCATAGTTCATGTATTCCTCTCTCACTGCCATTTTTTAAGAATATGTGGTGGCAACAGCAAGGACTCATGTTAGGACAGTAGATTAATATGAATGCAAGCAAGAGATGTGGTATTTTATCTGGGTCTGCAAGAAGTGTGCAAAGTTCAACCATCACAAAGCATTACTGAAGAAAACATTTCTTATTTTACACAGTTCTATTAAAAATACTTTTTTTATTATTTTAACATATAAATTACTTTTATCCTAGCAAGAATTATCTATGGTACTGAGTCTAGACACATTCTTCTTTATTAGAGAATATTTTTACATGAGCCACTTTCAAAAAGAGGCTTTTATGTTCCACCAACTAATGAGTGTTAATGTCAGTGGAAAGAACAGGGTTTTGAAAGAAAAAAGTTAATGATGTGGGATGAAATTAGCACTTGTGAAAGAAGTCAAGCTGACAGTTCCCCGTGAACTCCACATTCAACCACAGATGGTTGCAGACCTACTGGAAGTAATGACCCAAAGAAAAGTTATGTCCCACCCTTTTCCCACCCTTTAACGCCATTTGGTGCTGTGCGTGTTCTCTAGCCCAAAGTCCCCAGTGACCATCTCACAGTGTGTTTCCCCTAGTCCAGTCCCACTGATAGTGTAGCAGCATCTGCTGTGGCTCAGGTAAATCCAGCAGTTTTGCATGCTGTCCCACCAACTCAGTAGTAATTACCTAGTTACTTTAAATGTGGTGCATCAAGTCTGACAGCCTATCCAACAGTAATTAGTGCTAGAGGTCTCAGATATGACTGGAAAAACAACAGATATGCAACACCTAGCACTTGGCCATGTGTCTAATAATTCTGATACAAAGAGGATGTTTTTAGTTTATTTCTAAATTTGTATTGACCGTGTTCCCTGAAAGCCTTTTTTTTTGTAAGCCAGTGTACCTAAGTTTATACTGGCCATTCTCATCTTATTCTTGTTTAAAGTCCCCAGTGGAGTGAAGTTTCATAGTTTTTTTTTCTGCTGTAATCTCTCTCTACACCAGTTATAAACTTGCTACCTTTAGTGATACTATTCTCATACTCTTGTATGAATAGGAGCGCTAATTGGCTTGAGGTCATTCCACTAATGACCTTCAATTTTTATTCCATCATCATGTACCTATTACCTTCCAAAAATAATTCTGTTTTTTACATAGAAGGTTTTTAAACAGAATCTTCTTTTTATAAATGGTTTTCCAGAGTCCTAAATATTTTGTGTTGTTCCTTTTTAGACTTGAAGCTTTGCTTTAGAAATGGGGAAAAAAGAAATTAACACTTTTTCCAGTGGGAGATCACACCACTTATTTTTTCAAAGTGGGAAGATGTGCACTTGTAACATGTCTGTTTTCATTCTTCGATTCAAGGTGACAGCTCAGTTACACATCCATTCTCTTCCTGCAGGTGATAGAGGCAGTACTGGTGAAGCAGTGGGATTTGGACAAGGCTGTTCAGCTCATTTTACCGTATGCCACAGCCTCCCAGACACACCATGTCTTACTCATACCAGGTGAATTTCCACATTTTATCCTGAGAAGAGCTCACACAAAATCAACAAATGCATGGGTAATAATTATAGCTTTGTAAACAATACCTGCATGAGGTACTGAGCAGCACAAAGTGGTGGGGAAAATCGTAACAGCAAGGCTGAGATGTTGGATCACAAAAAGTATGTGGCTACATGCCACACATTAAGGCAATAGTCTGTGCCAGTCCTGGGGCATTAGCACAATACGAACATCCTGAAGCAGAGTCATGATCAGCACATTCCCTTTGGCTCATTACAGTGGAGTAAAAGGACAGGGCTTCGCCAAAAATGTATGGGCTCATTTGCAGACAAAGCAGGGAGAGTATTACAGCTTCTGGCAAGACAATGAACTATGCAAGGCCAAGAAGGAGCAAACCAGATCACAGTGGGGAAAGAAACTATCTCAGAGTAAGGTTATGCTATTTTCTTACCATGGCACAGCAGTTCAACAAATCCTTGGAGTGTCAGAAAGAAGCAGGCTGAGAAAGGTGACAGAAGGATACCAGAGATGCAGCATTAATTCAGTGTGATCAGTGACTCAGTCACTGAGTTACTGATTGCCAAACATAACCCTGCAGCTTCAGAGAATATGAGCACACAAAAAGCTTTAAGAAAAGCAAAGGTACATTAAAAGTGTGCATGAGAAAGGCAAACACTGAGAAAATAAGAAGGGCAGAGAATGTCAAACACAGAAAAGGAAGCAAGAGAAATAAAGGCAAATATGCACAGAATGAGGAACGGACAGAGAGAAAGGTAAACATGTAAGCAAAAAGTAGAGATTGAAAGAAAGGTTATCCCATAAATCTTTCTGGAGTTACTTTGAGCCTCTAAAGAAGGAATTCAGTTTTAACAATGATTGTACAACATGAAGCCTGAATGGAAATGAAAACCTGGTTTAATTAATAGCTATATACAATTTGTCATTGTAAATCATAATCTTCTCTTTTTATGTTTTTTATCTTGCATACTTTCAGGAAAAAATCTGCAGATGCAAATGACAAAGAGTCAAAATCTATGAAGCATATAAAAAAAACAGGAAGAGACACTTTTAATGGATTTTTTTTTTTTTAAAATACTGTAACCTTGCTTTGTTATCACTCTGCCTACTGTACCAGCTTTTCACATATGCAAATACTTACGCATCACTGATTGACTGGTATGAGCAGAAGGAAAACTCACTCTTTTGAAATATTCTTTCAGCTCAGGTTGACTGGGTTACAACCAAGATTTAGTACAACATGATTTCCCTTTACAAAACTTCAGTTTACACCAACACTTCTTGTAGCCATTGGAATAAACTTCAGTCAGCATAACACACAATACAAGAAAAAATAGTTTCTGTATTTTTCTAATGCGGTGTCAAGCTGAGATATTAACTGTCTAAAGAAAAATCATGTTGCATTTCTGAAGGAACTCCCACACAGATGTAGGTATCTTCTGCTATGAAAAATTGGCCAACTGAATTGGCTAGAAAACTTCTAAGTCAGAACTCAAGTAAAAGTCTTAAAAAATACTCTTGACAATGGCAAATGCTTCCGGTTGTTTTGCTGCTTCTTTAAAAAAACGTACTAGCGTCGAGTCACTTGCTGTCCCATTGAACAGCCAGCTTTTACAGGAGATTATTTCCCAGAGTCAGTGTTAAGTAATTAAGGATCCCTTTCAGAAATCTCCTGGGATTATTTCTATTGACTTAGAAAGCTATAAATGGGACCCCTGATTCTCCACCTCCTCACTCAGTGGTTCACAGGAGGCTGCAATGTCAATAGAAGTAGAAAGGACTTCCCTTGAAACAAATGAGGACACGTGCCTGTTATTAAAGGACTGCATTAGGTAAATCTTTCAAGACAAACACAGAAAGACTTCACAAGTTTTAGCAAACAAGAAAGTACCAAAAAGTACTATGTGTCTTTTTCTAAAAACCAGGCTAGGAACCTGCCATAAATTATAGAACTGCTTCAAAAGAAAAGCACGCAAGCTGCCCTTCTCCTTCCCAAAATAAAAGCCTTTGCTATCATGAGCTATAACCAAATCTGGCTTAAGATACAGTCACTTCCTACTACACAATGCCTTGTGCTGCTAGTTCTCCTGTGAAAACCATAGTCTGTGATACCACCAAGGTCATCATAGTTGCTCTGAGTTTTCTCTGGTGCAAAGTGGAATGTCTCAGAAAAAAAAAATATGAGGGACTTAAAATAATTTGCTCTGAACTTGGAAGAACTCCACTGCAGCAACAAAAACTGCTGTCGGCTAGAATCAATACATACCTTTAGCCACAAGCGACAGTCTTCCAGAAGCCTGAGCAATACATAGCATGGTAAGGAACATAACTTCAATAAGGCAGAAGTGAAACAAGGGTGAATTTAATTTCCAGCAGAGGTGATGAAGAAAGAAGTATCCTAAGTGCTGCAGACAGCAGTGGAACTCCACTTCAGAAGCTGCCATTGGCAATCACCCAGTGCTAAAATGTCCTTCCTTACTTACTTACTCCCATAAATGGACAATGTAGAACCTTTTTAGTTCAAAAATTCTAATTAGCAAACACTCTACAGAAGGTGCTCTAGTGAATCATAGGCATCTGAATAAAAGCTTAAAAGCCTTGGATTATCTTTTAACACCAGAACAGGATATTTTAATCAGGTTGTCTATGTCTGGCACATACTGAGAGTTAATTAAGTTTAGCAGTAGTAATCATAGTAGAAATGCTTGGGTAAAGTGGAATGTCTCAGTTGTTTTTGTTTTGTTTTGTTTTGTTTTTTCTTTTTTATGTCAATGGAAAGACCTGAGGAGAACTCATCTTACTCTTTCAAGGTGATTTCTGTGTTGCCTTGAGACTCTGAGGATTTATCTTTGTCTGGTCTCTTCTGGTGGCCAAACTCCAGACTATAGGTGTTACCTTCTGTGTCTCTGCCCTTCAGTTGATTACTTAAATGCATGGGTGGATCATAGCTAGAACACATCACCAGGTTAAAACTGAAGTACAACACATGTACTGCTGTAAATTAGCATGCAAACCACCCACTTTGCTCCAGGGAAAACAAATATCTAAGAAATGGCATTTAAGAAAGAACATGCCTGAATCAGGTCCTCCATCATGAACTCTTAGTTAACCCAAAAAACCCTATGCCCGAGGAAGCATGTTTTGTGTTCATTTATTGCTAATTGATATATGATGCAGTCCCAGAGACTTAAATACCCTTGACTTGGGCAAGGATTGCAGAATTATTCCCTCAGGTTGTGTGTTGTTGCCCTGACAAACCATTAAAGCTCTTCATGACCCGAGGTGCTAACGTAGCTTCTTCACATTTCCAGTAAACCAGTTTGCAGTGTATTAATATCGGAAGCGTTTGATCTCAAGTCCGGTAACTTCATTTTCCTTTCCAGATGAAACAACCGTTACTATTCTTCTTCACTGAAGTGTCACAACTTACCGAACTTCCTTATTAAAAATAAATTTCCACTTTAGCACAGCAGCACCAAAAACAACCAGTCAAAGAAAAGGACAAAAAAATGAGCACAGAGGCCAGAAAATACGAATGCAGGGGATTTGAGCAGAAGGAGCTAAGCTACTTCCACACTAAGAACTGCCCTCCCAGAAGAGACATTGAGTACTTGCATGATTAGACCAATGAAAGTGATTTCACTTTGGAATGAATTTATGACCCACTTTCAAATCCCTGAAGAAAACAGGGATTTAAAATGGGAAAGCTGAAAAGCCACAACAGCAGCAATGCAAATGTCTGCTCTTTTTCTGAGTCTTATAATAGTGTCATGGCCCTGATGGTAAAAAAAAACACAATACGGTATGTCAGCAACGTGCTGGAGGCAATGGAAGTTATCAATCAGTAATGGGAAGTGGATTTAAGCAGCTTAATAGCGGGCAAAAATTCAGTTGATTAATGGTTAGGGAAGTACTCACTGACATGGAGGTTTCAAGGAATTACAATCTGATTAAAATTCCATTTTAGAAATGAAGGGATATAGGATGCTAATCAGTCTAAACCACAGATTATTAGTGCCAGCTATTTGTAACAGCTGGGACTATTGTGATAAAAACAAAACATGACTCAATTTTGGTGAGAAGGAAAGTATTTATTTATTTTGAGAACTAGAGCACACCAGAGTAAACAACACACATTCACCAAGCTTGCAGCTCTCTGGCTGTCATTTAACACCTGAAAACCCAGTTGGTAGGGTTTGGTAGGAAAGAGAAAACTCAGATCTCTTCAGTCACCTACAACACAATAAAGTTCTGCACGTTCAGCAGAGCCACCTCAGGAGGCTCCAGAGTCCTATAGAGCACTTCAGACTAGAAGTCCTGTCAGCAAGACAGGCTGTAAGAATATTTCTTTTAGCAATATTATGGTAAGATAAAATAAGTGTTTATAGACCAAAAAAAACCTCTTCTCTTTTGTTTCTCCTTATTTTAGGATGAACATCTATTTGGGCTATGAATTCAAAAACTCAAGGAAACCTTTCAGTAACAGTAGCTGAGATCTGTCTCATTGCTCGTATGTCCCCATACAGTGACAATCTCATGGGCTTTCTTGAGAAAAAAGGAAGATTCAAGGCAGTATTCCTCATCAGCTCCTTAATTAAGCAAACAGTTACAGCACTGCAGTATTTATATCAATTTGAGCTTTTCCAAACACATTTTTACTGTTCTCTGAAATGCAGTGTCTTGTGCTTTGTGTGTTTCCTTCAACACTGCTATTGACAGTGTTGGTTTGCTCTGGCATGGCTTCTTTTTATGAGTACAAAGAGCTGTGACATTTCAGAGGAAGATGTGTAAAGTTATACTTAAGATTTAAATCCTTTAACTGGAGCCAAACATCTGTTATCAATTGAAGTTGTGAGTGCTGATCCAAATTTGGAGTTATTCTGGCATATTAGGTCAATTTATAAAGATTTATCAGGACAACCTCTAAGTAAGGAGATTTGGTTTGGTAAGAAACAGGCAGAATAAGTTAATAATCCCTAATTTCCATGTATTTGATTCCCCTGGCAAGAATGGTGTTTGTCCCTGAAAAAAGAAAAAAAATCTATTTATAAATTATTTCTAAGTATCTACATATGGCATTAAAATAGACAGAGATATTTATCAGTTATTATTTATTATTAAATTGTTTAAAAAAACAAACAGTTCCCCGAGCCTGATGAATGTGAGTTTATTTGGGGAGAGGATATCAAAGGGAGAATTAAAAACAGACAAACAAATTCCAGTGTCCCATTCATCCAGCAAAGACGACTGACATTCAAACCTCTATGGCCTGATTTAGCCAATCTCTCAGTTCTAGAGCTGCCTTCATATATGAAGCAGAAAATACCTGGGGCAAAATGAACATCTGGTAGACTTGAAAAGTTTGAATTTTCCTGACAGGCTTGTTGCATTCCTACCTAAAATAAAGCATTTGTTATGTGGCCTCCACAGAGCTGGGAGAAAGTCAGCAGCTCTTCAGATGTGCCTAGCTTTGCTGCTCACATTTCCAGGTAAGGAACAGTCCTTTTATGTAAGGGACACTTTATATTCAAATTATTGCCACAGGAGAGCTTCTGAATGGGGAGTACTCCTGACTTATAACCCTCTCTCTATCACCCACTAATACAGGCACAAGCCAGGCCTTAAAGACATGCTAGAGAGAAAAGTACTTTGTAGAGGTGTTTCTAGGTTGAAAGCTGAGTTTTAGTATACATTATTCAATGACACTAGATGGCAGAGCAGCCATTTTAAATTAGTTAAAAAGGCATCTTCCAGAGTGGTTTGCTGGGTTGTTGGGTATTTTTTGGGGTTGGGTGAGGGTTTTTTTGTGTTTTTTGTTTGTTTGATTGTTTGTTTGTTTGTTTTCTATATATATATTTTATGACATTACAGTTTGAAATTATGTTGTCTTTTGATTTGAATTATTTCTTGGCTGAAGGCTGAAGTCAAAAGTCAAAAGTGTAAGAGGATCAAAATGATTTTTTAAATCTAATACAAAGCTGTCAACAGACTAAAAAGAAGGGAACAGAAAGGACTTTCTAGCAGCCATTTGACCACATCAGCTGAATCTCTGTTCCTTTGAGAAAGGAGGATATAAAAGCCTGGGGTCTAAGAGAGATTGTTGAACTGCGGAACTGGAAGACTTTTGACAAGACTCTGAATGAAAAGTTCAGAGTACTACAGAAGGATGTCAGAAGTTTGGGATTAGAAATGAAGAGTGCTGGGTCTAGGCTTCAAGACATACAGGCTGGTTTCTCCTTCTCCCAGGGCCCAGCCAAGGCCACACACCTCAGCTGCAGGAGTCCTCCAAGCCCAGGAGGGCTCTATTCCCAGAGGTATTCACATGGACTTCTGTGGAGCCTTCATTGGCAGCATCTTTCCACCATCATCACTGCCAGCAGGATGGTTTTCACCTCATAGTTACCATCGTGCAGGAAAACTGCTTCTCACACAAATCCTTACGAAGCCTAAGGCACTGTTCCACCACGGCCTGTGGAAGGCTAGGCAAGCTGTGATTGTTTCATCCTCCATATCCCACAGAGGCATGATATGTGCTAACATGGCTAATTGCTCACTCAAAATTGCTTAGAACTGTTTGCCTGTAAACACAAAAGTTTTGCAGAGCTCCTCACAGAGATAAGAGCAGATCAGTATTAAACCTTGCTGAATTTCCAGGAACACCCACACATTCTCTAAAATAATACAATTTAAAAAGAAAATAAGTCCGGGAAGCAGTAAGACCTTTTTTGTTACAACATTTTTCACTCAAGGCTCTGCTTATAACTTATAAAGAAGGAGATATACTGTATCCTTGCTGCCAGCAGACACAGGCAGAAAGACAAGACTGCAATGAACAAGTGACATGATGAGTAGAGATTCCCAGTTCCCTGCCCTACTCACTGAACCACAGTGCTTAGCTGTCATGTTGCAAACCCCACTCAAAGTCAGAGCTGTTGGATCTAAAGCATGTTCTTTACAGCCAAAAGGCAGAAGGCAGACTTCTACAGAAAAATGCACTTAATTTCCTTCTCTCCCTCCAATCCAGCTGACTTGGAAATGTTCAACAGGGCCATGTAAATACCTCAAAGTATTTCCCTTAAGGACTAAAAAAATCAATTCAGACAGCCTTAAACCCCCTTTCTGTCTCCTCCCCCCACAGAACAGAGTGAAGGTATTTTACTGAAATGAGTGGTTGTAAGTACAAGTTTTAGAATTGGACCATTATGTCACAGAAGAGATAGAGGTAAAATGTGAGCAAGACTGCTTCTACAACACTGTACCATAAGATGCCAGGACCCGCCTTCTGATGTTTTGGGGTCAGCTGGAACATCAACCAGAGCGCTGAGGAAAGAGCAGTTTGCAGTGGGTGGTTGCTGTCGTTTGGCTCCTCGTGAGGGTTGAGGGCCATCACCCTTTCCCCTAGCAAGTGCTGCTGCCAGCAGAGGATTGGATGTACTCTGCTCCCAGAACAGACTGCAGACACACATCTGTAAACACAAGCTGTAAACATTGCTTTGCACCTCTGCAAACTGGACAAAGCCCACAAAGAGGCCTGAAAGAATGAATTAATGCATTCAAAGAGATGCTGGCATGAGAGTTGCTATGGAAGCAAAAAGAAATATTTTTAGATTGTTCTTGCATCACATATTCTCCCACACAGAAACTCCCATTCCCTTAAATTACCTTTAGCAAGGAGCAAAAGCTGAGCATCTCTTTACTTCATCATCCATTCTGCCTGTTTTCTGAGCTGATAGTGAGACCATGTTGGATTTATATTGCAGTCTCCTGAGAACCTGAAAGTTGTTAAAAGACAGAAAGATATATGACTGCCATAGAGAGAAGGCATGAAAATTCTTTGTAATTTGAAACCCATGGCTGACTTCTGTGCACTCCTGTAACTTTCATACATTTCTTTCTTTTGCAACTTCTGGAAGTGCAGCTGATATTATATTAACTCAGATACACAGGTCTCCTTTGCAAGAAAAAGAAATGCGTTGGTTAAGTTATATGCATTATGCATAAGACATAAACAGCCACATGTTTGTGCATAACAGGATGATTCCCTAAGGGCTAATTAGCATTTTGGCAGAGCAGCTTGTAACTATTTCTGCTCTTCTGCCGGAGAAATTTGGTGGGGAGGAGCCTGGTTTGGTTACTAAAAAACAACGTATTGCGTATTACTTTAGTATAGCTAAAAGTTACATTTCAGGGTAGATAAGCTAGCCAGCTTTGATATTATCTATCTACCAGTGACCTCCTCCCTCATATTCCCTTGCCAGTTTTAATGACAGTTTTAAAGTAAAATGTGAACTGGAAATAAAGAATACTGCTAATAGATGATGTTTCTGTAGTATTGCTCCATTCTTGAAAATCTACATTTTTAAGCAAACATATTCTTTTCCCCTTAATGCTATCATGCAAAAAAAATAAAAAAAGAGATTCAAAGGAGTACTATGTAAAACTCTCTTTCAGGACTGGCAAATATCTTACTCAGAGGAATGAACTACAATATCTACAAGCCAGTGGGTTGTGGGGCTGTACAAAGACCTACATACAGTTGCCAGGCTGCAGATAAGGATCACTTTCACAGAGCCTCTTCAGCAAGTTGCAGGATGGTGGGGAGAGAGCCTGAGACGTCCGGTTTGCACAAGTTCCTCTTTATAGTCTCGCTAAGAAATGCTACGCCTCAGATAAGACTTCCCACAGCAGAGATTTCTTCCTAGATCCAGTGCAGTGTGTTAAGAGGGTGCCACCAAGCACCCCGACGCAGCTGGGGGTAGGCGTTCTCAAAGCCTTAATGTTTGTTTTTACAACAGACTTTTTTAGCCAAAGAGGGGAGTAATGAAACAAATGTCACATGCCATAAAACAAATGGGGGATCCCACACTTGTTTCCTTTCATCCTGCAGCTGTACATCATAACTAGTCTTTTTTCCCCATCCCACAGGAGAAAGAGAAGGTGTTGAAGCAGCACACAGGCGCCTGCAGTTTCTGTGTTCCCTAAGAGCCTGGGAAGGCTCCCAACAGCCTTTCTGTACTGACAGAAGTACCACTAACCACCTCACCAACAACAGTGAGAAATATCAGAGCAGCAGGCTGGAAACAGAGGACTTGCTTCAGCAGCAAACAGGCTGCACTAGAAGGAAACCCCTCAGGAGGAGGAAGCTGCCCTGTGATGAGAGGCACATGAGGTTAAGGAAGAGAGCTGCTGATAGATGTCCAGTAAGACCTGTCTCATCCATTCATCTGTCAGGAGACTTCAGTTGTTTACCATAGCCCCATCCTCATTGTGTAAAACAGCGTGCTTTATTAATAGGGTGAATTAGCTTGCAGCTCTCAATAAATTACTGGGTGACATTGTGTTTTGGCTGCTTTTGATTTGATATAAGGAGGGAAATGCAACAGTCATCACCGAAAGGAGTGGATATCACCATTCATCACATGACAGAGGGATTAATGGTACTGCTTCAACCTTTCCCAGTTAGCCCTAGCCAGGAAGCAGAAAATCAGCTTCTCTCTGCAGCCCTCCCTGGGACACACCTTCCCTAGAGCTGCCTCTGTGCATAAGGGAAGGAGGCCTGATGTGGCCTCCATCACTGCGAGGATGGAGAACAAATGGGGTCCACCTCAAGATCAGAGATGCTCAAAGGAGCAGAAGTCCTTAAAGCCTTCCTGTACCTTGGTGGGAAGGAGGAATGTTTAGAGAGGGATGGTTTGTACCTGGCCCCTCTCATACTTTACAACTCTTGAAGTATGGTGTACAAATCTGGGGCTATTTTTTTTTTAGTGCAGATGACATTCAGTTTGAAAGTAGGGTTTAGGGTTACCCATATGGTGCATGCTGCCTCTTCAGAGACAATTTGCTAAAACACACAAGAATCAAAACATGCAGAAACCTTTGAGCAGCCTCTTCCTTGAGATTACTGAGAATGTGTTCCTCTGTTCAAGCTCTGTTTTTCAACATGCTATTTGTTGCTTCAGGTTCTAATGGTTATACCTTCCCTCACTGTTTTATGAATCTAAAACAATACTTTCTCTTCTGATTATACTTTAAAAACAGAGCTAGATCCTCTTCACGCAGCACAGGAAAAACCCTCTGCACTGGTGTCACTGGCTTGGGACAGGAAGAATTCCCACCAGGCTGAGCCACATCTGAATTAAATATCCAACTGACCATCTCCACTCACTGAAGGTGGAAAGTATGAAAACCTGACTGACAAAAACTATTTGTTTGTGTCATTTCAAGTATCACTTGGAATGAAAATTGTCAGTTCAAAACCAAGACAGGATAATGGGCAAGGTAATTCTAGACTAGTTGGAAGGCCAGTGGGAGTGGGACAAGAAACAAACAAACAAAGAAATAAAAAATAGAAGAGATGGTTCTGCAACCATGACAGGCTTGGCCTGGCTGCTGGGAACTCTGAGATCTGCAGCAGTGAGACTGACCTGGAGAACAAATAGATTTAAATAAATAGTTTAACAGTGACTGGGAGGGGAGCACCAAGAAAAAAGGATTTTATCAGAAACTTCAAAATGTTTGCAGCAGCAAAGAATATAAGAGACTGCAGCAACTGATGATGTTTTACTCTGCAGAGACACCTGGGCTAGGCAAGGGCCACTGGGGTGATTAATCAGGTGAGAAATTTAATCTACCTAGTGAGGCCATGGAAGCTGGTAACACTGTAGTGCTGCCAAGGATAGTATTGCTGGGTAAAGTGTTTGTTCAACTCAGAAAAAGGCTGCATTGTTCTAGAAATAAAGATCATGTTGTCCAGCTCTCTACTGTAGTACTCTACTATACCTTTCTCACAATCACATCACAGAAATAAAAATGGGTCCTGCCTGGGAGGTATTTTTCCTCTAAACACCCTAGAAAGAAAGGGAGGAGCCTCTTCAGTCATAGGATGTGTGAGAGAGAAGAAAATAGTGCAACAGTATCCATTCCTGGGGTGGAACCCTTGCCTCCCTGGGAAGGTGTTTGTACTTGGCAAGAAGCAAGAAGATCATCGCAGGTAAGTAAAACAGGACATGGGTATGCACCCGCCTAACCACATCACACGCGTTCACACAGTTCCCTCTGCGTTCCTCACCTAACACAGGTGGGACAAAATCCCAACAACACTGCCCAGAGTGAAGGAGCGTGGCGTGGAGCAAGCCAAAGTGTGCACAGATCATCATGTGTTAGCTGGGTTTCCAGCGCAAGCCCTGCAGCTCTGAAGTCAAAGCACTAGACTGTGATGATATGGGAGATGCACCAGGCTCTATCTGGGTTCAGCTGGACAACGGTTACCCAGGGGCATTAAGACGGTAATGTCCACAGAGTTAGGGCAACAAACCAAGGAGTTGTCTTCCTTTTTGTAACATGGTCCAAAACAATGTTGTGCTTCGGCGGGGTTTTCAGAGACGATTGAAGAATGCTAGTAGAGCAAACAGGGCTGGGATATGCATTGAACAAAGCATTTTAGCAGAGCAGGATCAGCAGCTCCAGTGCAGACAGAAAAGAAAGAAGTAATGTAGTAGGACATAAGAAATGTGAATTTTCTGGCTTAAAATGATGGCCATTGTTGATTTTTTCTTTACTTACTGCTAGCTATCTTCCCAGCTGGCTCTCTGATAATTGCTTTCTCTATTCACCTCATCAGTCACTATGTAGTAGGTACTATATCAAATAAAACTGTCTGCAGTGAAATATCCAGACTCTTCTGTTTTTATTGTTGTGAGGAAGTTAGTGTCAGTAATGGTTCATTACCCAGTTTATCTGCCTCAGTGATCTTTCCTTGACTGAAGTTAAAACTTTTGTTATAAACTTTCAGTTCTATTCTGTCACCTTCGTATTGTGTGCTGAAAAGGACTCTGTGGCTGTTACAGACATTCAAAGGTAGATCTCATTAGAGATACTGTTAACCATTCTTAAGAATAGGACAGTGATTAAGAAAGTTTCCCTCACCTTATAGGCTTTAAAAAATCACTCTTTTTCATTAATGATAAAAACGGATTTCTTCCCATCACAGATGATGGTCTTAACATTGTTTTGTTGCCTGTTGCACATATATTTCCTGTTAAGCCACAGCATACATACATTTTTATATAATGTCAAAGTGATAAATAAGACATTTAGGACAAGATTCAGACTATTCAAACTGGGATTGCAGCAGAGTTTGGGCATATTGATCCTAAACAGCAGATGGATAAAGCCTTCCCATTGGCACTGCTTTACATCAGTCATGTTTACAACTCATAGGGGAACTTGAGACTGAGCCTTGGAGATCTCAGGACCACAAGGTTTAGCAGCTTAGGTGCAATCACCCATGTGTGATGTCCCTGGCACTCAGTTAAGCATCCATGCAAAACCTGTGATCCCTGGCTCTGCATGGACTTAAGCCAGTGACTGCAACGGCCAGTTAGCTGAATCTCTCTCTCAGGTCCAGTGAGACTGTACTGATTAGATCAGTCCTGACTGTAATGGGGTCATCAATGCAGGTACTTTAATCTTAAACTGGAATCCATTACTTCATTAACAAAAACAACTGCTGACGGCAATATCCTTTTACATACAATTACTTATTGGTCAGTACAGCTGTTCAGGGAACCAGAGACTTGTAGTGAAGCTTTGTCTAAAACTAGGAGTCAGTCTCATAGCCTCTGTATCTTAAAGGTATATCTAGACTACTGTGCTGTATACTACCACACGAGCAGGGATGACATCTCCCTCCCTTTAGGCTGAAGAGAACATTGCACAGGTAGCTCTTCTGGATTGTTATCTGTTCTCTTGAATAAGTGTGAAAGTGGCAAGGCAAGGGAAGGCAAGGAAAGGCAAGGGAAGGCAAGGAAAGGCAAGGAAAGGCAAGGAAAAATGAAAGGAAAGGTCCTTTGCTATGTGAAGCTGGTCAGCATGGCTCTTAATAAAAGGAGAAGCAAGGCTAGCAGTGGTAAGCACTGAAGGGCTGGAGTCTAGAAGAGCATGCAACAAAGCCAAGGAAATAGCTTGTTCCATAGACGACTATAATTTTCTGAGCTGGTTGAACTGAATTGTGTCCGATACAGCAATTCCTCCTTGTTCCTCCGGATTTAAAATCAAGAACAAGGAGGATTAGAATGGTATTGCTATTATCAGCCCCCACGCTACAGCTGCTAACAGGGAGTTCGCTGCTGAAGTGTATTTGATGTACTTGATGAAGAGGTAGCACAGGCTAATGAAATTGTTGTTCACTCAGGCATGTGAAGGTTTTTACTATAACCCCAGCTCTGACTGTTCTTCTGCTTCCAAAAGTAACTTAATCATAATATATTTCAGCTCCCCCAAAGTATCCTTCACCTTCACCCTTCCTCCCTCCCCTCCTCCTCACTTTTATCTAACCCTGAAGCTAGGACTTAGAGTTATTACATCTTTTAAGAAAGAACACTGAACCACTTGTAATGTCTAGCTGTCACTTTCCCCTCTTTCCTGTTCCCTAAACTCAGCAGTGACAATGGAATTAGGTGCAATGTTTCTGCCTAATTCTGGTGGGTAAATGTTCATCCTATATACAGATTTTCTCATGGTCTCTCACCCAAGGACAGGACAGACCCATAATTCCCTACCCTCTGGCTTCATGTCTCTAGGAATAGCTCTAGTTAGTAAATATTGTATTCACCCTGACATCCAAAATGCCAGCACCTTCTTTGCTGTGCTACTGTGGGGACAAAAATGGTAGGAGTGTAAGAATCATTAGAGTGTCAGTTAAATGCCGTGCTTTCTAGAACAAGTACTTCATGCAGCTGCTGAAATAGCTCTGCTGAAAAGCAGACTAGCATACCAATTTTCAGGTTTTCAGATCTTACACTATGCATACCAATGCATTTGTAAATTCTTTCTCATTTATGAAACTGTATTATAACATATGCAAAATTTGAATTTATTTTTAAAAAGACACTTAAAACTACATTTTAAATAGTTCAACCATGTAACCTTAAAAGGAAGTTCACAAAGTTTATAAAGGTTATCAATTTTAACTTTTACCTGTATAAGACAGAATAAAAATTTGCAATTTTATACTGTATGCTATGAACAAAGTTAATTCTCCTCAAGGTATTAATATATCAGACTTGATTTTCTTGTTTTACTATGCCATCAGCCTCCCAGAACACATTTTTTTTTTCTTTAAGTTATGACAGTGCCTCAATTATTCTGATGACTATACTTATGGAGAGGGAAAAAAAGAGAGAACAAGGTTAGTTCTAGCATACTCAAGTCACCCACTTGGTCTCATGCCAGCATCCACAATAACACTTTAGGTAGGAATGGGTCTTAAAGCATTGCACTTGCCAATTTTTCATCATAAAAATACAGACAGTATTAATAGCTACTAACATTTCCGGCATCACACTTGACTTCTGGAAGGGGATCCCCTGCCACATTCCAGAACTGACGTCTGCTGGGGACAGCCGTCTTTGCAAGTGCCAGCTGAGTTCCTGCAGGGAAGGGCCCGCATCCAACATCCCATCTATCAAGCAGAAGGCAGACAGAATTAGCAAATAGAGAATAGATGTCAGAAAATCTTGAAAGCAGCATGGCATTCTTCTGATGAAAAAGAAGGAAGATGTGAAAAGAAGAAGAAGAAAAAGCAAACAGCTCTGGGTCTGCATGTAAACAATAATTTTTTACTTTAAAACATTTTTATTAAAAAAATTCAAGGAAGAGCCAAAAACAAAGAGAAAAAAAAAAAAATGTATTTTCAATGTGCTCTGTCTCTGGCCAACCGAGTAAGTCTTCCTGTTCCTTTCCAAATCTTACATGTTTGTGTTTTTACACATCCATTTATGGTTAGAGCAGTCTAATGTAACATTACAAGAATTAATCTTATCACCACTGGGGAAGTACTGGAAGATAAAATCGGGATTGCTCTTTGATCATTAAATGGCTTTAGAATTCTGCACACAAACAGATCTCTCTCCCTTATCAAATGTCAGAGAAACAGTTATGGCTGCTTGTGAAAGATATGCTTCTTCCTGCTCTTACACACATACACAGATCCTCACATGGGACACATGACCTTTTATTTTCAAGTATTTTCTTAGGTAGATAAAATGGTTTTATTCATAGAGAATATAAGAAAAAATTTTGGGGTTGTTTTCTGTATGGGAGGGAAGAAAGAAGAGCTATATAGGGACAAACTATAAGCATCTGTGTGTCATAAGAAGGTTCTTGTAATCTTGAAGCACAACTACCTAGCTGCAGGAAAGTACTTTCATATCCAAAGTATACATCACATTCAAAATATGTGGGGGAAAAAAAAAAAAAAAAAAAAAAAAAAAAGGTAAAGCATTACCATAATGATTTGCAAGTAAATCCATAAACAAACATGGTAATGCTTTGGGTGATGTTGATCCACATAATGAATATGCTAGTTAGGATGCATTTTAGGACATAATACACAGTCACTGTATATTCACACTTAAGTGAGACATCTTGATGATTCACACTAAGCAGCCCCAGATTGGGGTTGGACCATGGTGCACGCAAGACATGGGAGAGCATGGGGCACTGGAGCATCAGGGGCCCTGAAGGATGGAAATGGGGGTGGAAGCCAGAAGCCAGGTATGGGAGTCTCAGAGAAGGTGGTTAAAGCATCAACATAACCAATGCTGCTTTTTTTTCCCTCCACACTCAATTATCAGCAGCAGTTATGAACTGACATCAATAACCCCAGCAGAAACCTGAGAAATTGGCTTGGATTGAAATGTGGAAGTTCAAGGAGAAAAGGGGGCAGAAGGACTCACAACTCATCTCTTCTGCATCAGCCCCCGTGATTCAGGCCTACTGCTCACTGACAGGCATGGTAACTAAGAGAAAAGTTTGTTTCAGTGAATAAGAAAAAATAAAAATCTTTGTGCTGAAATGTAGTCATAAAAATATGATGATTTACTGCTTTCCTATAAATTTGGGCTTCTCCCATAGTCCATCATTTCTCTCACCCCCTCCCAGGCTCTCAGCTGACACTTTTCCTGTGTCTGTTTTGCAAGGGAGTATTTCAGAACTTGGTCACAAACTCAGAACCACCCAGTCCTAACATACCCTAACTGAATGAATGAAAAAAGCAAATTTGCTAAAGGAGATACATACAGTTGAGCAGACCACTGGATCTGATAAATTAAAGAGAGGAAGAACTTTTACAGCTGGTGTCTATATATACCTTCATATGCACATACAGACATACACATACACTGCTATTGCTTAGGGGAGGCTCCTAGACACCCAAAGAGCCTGCAAAACACTCTGGTAAAATTTCCTCCATTTTCTGACAAAAAAAAAAAAAAAAAAAAAAAAAACCCAAACCAAACAAACACTTTTTTTTGACTCCTGGGGAAGACATGCACACCCACAATACTACTAATCTGAATAGACCTGGCAGACAACATTGGGATCTAGTTCATCACAGACACCGGGAGTGGGGCATGGCATAAAAGCTCAGCTTAAAAGTGACACTTCCTAGCACATGCACAGTGCACTGAGGTGCTTATTCCAAATCTACGTACAGAATGAAGTCAGTGGAATTACACCGGGGATGAATTTAGCCTCATAACTTTACTGATCTAATTCGTACAATTCTCTTAAGTATTCATTTGCTTCCTGCTAATTATTTTTGTATTATTTTATACAAGGCTAGTATGTGTCACATGGGACTTTTGTAAAATGTTCTTCAATCATTGTCACTCAAAGTAATTTAAGTTTCTGAATGAGTGTATACAAAAAAGGCTACATAGAGAAAAGGCTATACTTCTTGTCTTTTGGGTTATTAAAGTGAAGCAAATACTTTCAATACAAATCTCCTTAACAATATTTTCCTAAGGTTCATGCCAAGCTGAATTTGTGCTGTTTCTGTATGTCATATCATAGGATTTTCTATTAGTAGGCAGAATTAAGTAAGCATCTTGTCTCTAGGACCCTTCTATTTTTAATTAGTTCATACTGATGAGGAGTAGGACTGAGGTATTATGAAAACATGTCAAAGTATAAAGGTGGTTGCAAAGCTCAGAAAGATCAGCCTCCATTGGGATAAAACAGTATGCTGCAGGTTGCACCTGGGAAATGGACCAGTTTCTGTAAAGTTAGTGCTATGTAAGATATGAAAACAGTGGCTCAGCACAATAGGTATAAATTAGGTGTAACACAGGTCAGCAACTGCCTGAAAAAAATATAAACAATCTCAAATTCTCTGTTTCACCTGTATGCAGTCTTCTCAGAGTAATTCACTCTTTTCTGAGACACCTCATGTATTAATACTAGAGTTTTCCAGATTCCTTGCAAGATACTCCAGACATTGCATTTACTTAAACAAGCAAACATAAAAAAAATAAATAGCATCTTCAGTGTCATTTCCAAGCAGACCAAACCCAGGATACCATGGTGTGAGACTAATCCAGTTCCTATTCCAGTTATTGTCACAATTTCTGTGCTTCTGAAAGATGTTAAGACATGGTCCTGCAATTGCTCCAAGTGTTAGGCAGGTAGTTTTGCCAGTAGATTTCAACCAAGCTGTCAAACACTAGCTCTGAAACAAATAAAATGAGAGAGTGGGGAAAAATAATCCAGGTGATCTTTGCCTTCTTAATACCACCCTTGTAAATCATTCAAAAGATACCTTAAATCCATATGGCTACTTCTCTGCTTAAATTTAAGCATCTGCTTATGTAAATTCTGTATTTAGATGGTGGCCTGCTATGTTTTCCATGACCAGGCCAACAACCTCTTGCCACTACAAATCAGGGATCTGTTCCAGCAAAAGCCTCACAGCCACAATAGCAGTTACAATTTCACAAGACATTTCAGTAGCTGAGCTGTAGACTGAATAGAAGCCAACTAATCTCATAGCTTCTTTTCCAAAGGCTGCATTGCTCTTATTCAAACAACCTCTCTCCACAGGTTATCTGGTGTCAATTTATAACCTACGCCACTAGACACCAGCCCCTTGAGTATTATTTCCCAATCAGATAATTATTCCATTCAGCTCCTCTAAAATATTCTCTGCTGCTTTGAAATAGGAGAGGCTGGGGTGCCTAGTGCATAGTATTTAAGTTTGTTCTTGCAGCTGAGAGAAGTGACTCATACTGCCAATGTGGATTTACTCATTAGGTCTGTTGTGCTTCTAGATGCTCTGGGGAAGCTGACAGTGACCAAATATTTCCTTTTTATCAGTGCAGCTATTTGTCTCTCATCTTGATACAGAGCAGCTCTGGTTGTCATTGGTATGCACTGTAATCTTATCAGATCTGCCTTCTCTTTCTTTCCTCCTTTGCACATGAAAAGTTACTCTACTGACTTTTTCAAAGTATATTATCAGTGCTATTTCACAACCCCACCAATTCCATTGCCAAATGCATACAAAACATTTTGGTCTCAAAGAAGATAAAAAATATTCAGAGGTGAAATGGGTAACACCCACATTTTTTGAAAAGATCTTCCTGTACAGAAAGCCTTCATTTTGTCCTTTGATATGGCTTTCAAAATTAATTCCAGTCCCTATCTCTTAAATAATTTGCTGACTAATATCCACAAAGCCTTAAAATAATTGGTAAATTTTACTTTCCAATTCATACCTTTATAAATGTGTGGAGCTGAAAAAGCCTCACTCACATCTTGCACCCTTTTTTGTCTTCATCACACAGCAATGAGGAGAAAAACTTCCCAGTGAGGAAGTCAAGGACTGATTTTGTAATAGGCTTCATATGCACCAAAATAATCTGCCGCCACTGGGGACCCAAAGCAAGCATGGTCTAGCACTAAGAGCTTGATTCTGTGATTTGATGCTCCACAGGGAGAGTCTGTGGTGTCCCAGACACTTTGTTTCAAATGTTAAGCTGTTCTTATGCTGCTTCTCTCAGAAAGTGAAAGTGTGTGTATTCAGTTCATCAAATTGTAAGACTTGCGTCCAATGAGTTCTCTCATGAGTAATTACTCATGAGTTAATAGTCAATGAGTAATAACTGATCTTCAATGCAGTTGTTTTTTCCAGGTTAGGTGGGGAACCATTTTGAAACACAAATTTAACGTTGCTCTGTAAGTAAATGTAAAAGGATCTCATCAGCATCATATCCTCTTCAGATAGTGAGTTTAAATAGTAAGGTTGTGAGTAACGAAAGAATTGACAAAGCAATCAAGTACTACCTAATTACTTCAGAAAGATGATTGGTGTTAAGATTTCAGTATATCATATAAGCAAGAAGATGGCTAATATCAAACAGAAGGTTTTTTTTAGCATGAGAAAGGATTGAATGTTCCATTCATAAAAGTATATGTATGCCTTTGTACAGAAATTAAAAATATTTAGTGTTATGGCAAGTAATATGCTCTACAACAAACCTTCCAGAAGTTAAGCAACAACCTGCTTAATATTTTTTTGCTGGAGCATGAAAAAAATGTTACAGAAAATTATTTAATGAACAGTTTTTAATTTTCTTTCCTTGTCTTTTCACCAGAATAGATCTAAGTATAGGGGAGATATTCTATGTGTTTTATTTCTTTTTTTCATATTCTTTATTTCTTTTAAATGAACCCAGTCTTCTACAGTCCTTAATCTGGAAAAGCCTCTGGCATTTAAGCAACTAGACTGTGCTTCATCCCTCCATGGCTCAGTCATTACACACTGCCTGTAATTCGTGGTAAAAAGTCTGTGAAAACATGCAGTGTTTATACATCTGTTTTTCTTCTCTACTCTGTCCCTACGACAATATTATGAAGAATGTGAGTGACAATTTTCAATTTACCTACCAGATTTTATACCTGTATTCAGAAACAGAACACAGCTCTTGTGATATGCATTACAGAAATACGCAGATGTCAGCATTATAAGTTTCTCAATGATCTTTCTTCAATGAACATTTTTTAGGGTTCTTGGGCTACAAAACCATTTGGGCCTTGGAACTTTCCCATGTCAGCAAAGCTGCAGTTGTGATTTTCTGATTCATACCATTGACTCATGGTATGGGCACCAGTCCATAATAAAGATGACAGCACTATTGTACACGGCCTTTCTTAAAACTTTAACTCATAGGTGACATGGGCCTGGACTAAGTCAGTAAAGGAGTATGGAAGACCTTGAAATCTTGTTAACCAAAAGTTTGGAATTATTTTGCTCTCATTGGAGACCCTTTAATAGAAAAATGCTTGATGGTCCTTACCACATATTTGTTAAAAGAGTGGTAAATACTCTAATAAACTTGGCTATTTTCTTTTAGCAACTCATTATACCAAATGATCACTTTCATAGTCACAAAGGAGAGATCTACAATGAACCTTGAGGGCATCCCTTCAGTGCTAAATAACAGAGAGCCAGGGAGGAAGCCTGCACACTGGAACTCTCATTGTCCCCACTGTTTAATTGTCTGCTCTCTGCAGACAGTTTTCTTCAAGACAAATCTGCTATAGAAGGGGGAGGACACGAGCCAGTTCATGTGACTTCATCTCAGGACCAGGAATCAGCCCTGAAGCCAATTAGGCATAGCCTGAAAGGTTATAGAGACATCTTTTCTTCTTAAAATAGAAAATACCATCATGCAGTAATTTGTTCTTTTTACTATATGAACCAAATCCACTCAATGAGCTTTGTGGACTGAACACTCCAGGATTGTGCTCTGCCCAACAATTTTCACTGTTTCTGAATTTTGCTCTTTCTCACTGACATCAATAATTCCTTATTGTCACAAACTGGCATAAATAACTTCCTGCCACCCCTTCCAAATATCAATGCATAGTATTCCAGTAAATCCACAGTAAAATATTCATTTGCACCAGTTGCAAGATTCTAATGAGTATACTAGTCTTGGCTTGGATACTGTTTTTATCTGCTGAAAATAATAGACACACCTTCTCAAACCTTAGCATAGAAAACCAGTACTTTCCTATCAAGATAGCACTAATTGTAAGGGGCTGTAGTTCCAGCTCCCTTCATAGACAGCAATCCATATATCTCCACTAGAGTGATTAGGAAATTGTTCAGTAAAGTAATTTCAAAATTTTTCATGGCCTGTGATGCTCAGAAACCCCTTGAAAATGCAGGAGGTAACCCATAGCAGGAATCCTTGACAACACATTTGTAGCCTATGATGTATAGCAGAATAAGCCTGTCATTGATGATGATATGTGGAATCAGTACTGCAAGGCATCAGTGACACTAATTTCTCTGTTAGACCACTCAACATCTTCAGTCAGGCTTTATGAAATTAAATGAGGACAGAACTTGGCCTTGTAATTCTATCCCCTCCGCTGAAGGAGAAGGTCCAATTACAACCAGTACTATTAATATTGCTACCCTCATTCAAGACATCCAGTCACTAAGGGACAAAGCAATTACAATTCATTGCTAAGGTAATACAGATGTCTTCATATAACAACTCGCAAAAGCAAATATTCTGAACATTGCAATGCTGCTTTTTTTACTTTTCCCACTTCTTAACTGCTACTCAGGCAGAGGAAAACTCTGAGAAAGTCCAAAGCCTGACAGTCACTAGTTTTTTTTTTTCCTGAAAGTAATGGGGGATTTTATAAGACTTTGTGGGTTCTGTGCCTGACTTTCAGAAGTCTTATGTGATTCTATCTCCTGTTCTACTTAGTGTAACCCTTGCTGCTCAGCTTATGTTGAAAGTAGGTCTTAGGTCAGGTTTATGCTGTATCAGACTTCTGAAAACTTGGGCAGCCATTTTGTTATAAAGAAAGGGACATAGAAAATTGTGTGTGTATATATAAATGGACATGGATTTTCCATTTCAGATTTACTGTCTTTTCTTCTTTCCTATTTTATTCTTCCTAATGCAAATAACTTAGAGAAATTAAGCAAGAGGATAAAGCGTGTGGAACAGGATAACTTTTGGACTAAAATGAATGTGCCCAGTGAAATGAGAGAAAGCTCCACTTCTGTCTCCACAGCAGACAGAAGTTCACAGAGCAAGCAGTATCACCACAAAGGAACTGTACCTGCAGATTCAGACCCAAGTGCCTTCTGGAAAAGCATATGCTGACAGGGTAAAATCCGAAAGCAGAGAGGGAGACACAGTCCCCCATACCCAGCACTCTTATAGTATCAGTTACCAGACTCCAGAAAATAGTATTACTGTCACCAGGCTAGTAGTCTGAGCGCCAAAAGCTGCCTTTGTGTCCTGTCTGTAAGCTGTGAGACAGTGTTCAACAGCCACTGCCTACTCCTCTGTATTTATCCACCAAAGACTCCTGGATGTCCCAGGACAGTTCTCAGCTGGTTGTGCAACGGTGAAAGCCAACACTGTTACAAAAGAGATTCTTTCAGTTCCTCTCAGCAGGCTGTTGTACTATGGGCCTTCAAACCAAGTACAAACTCATCTTGGGTTCCTCTTACTCATTTTAATGTGCCTTTTCCCTAAAGATGTCTCCCCTCCCCACAATTAAATTTATTTTCCTCTTTTGCTTATGTTAATGTTATGCATTAGATATATGGCAGAGCTCTAATATATGTTTCCTCCCTCCTAACTTCAACCTGTCTTTTGTTTCTAAATGGAAGCACACTTCAGAGCACCCACCCCATATGGCCAGTCTCTCTGTACTATACCTGCATTCACCTCACCTAGGATGCAGGGTACCATGAACAAAACACCTTCAAAAATCATAGAATCATAGAATCCTTTAGGTTGGAAGAGACCTCCGAGATCACCAAGTCCAACCATTACGCCAACACTACTAAGTCCTCTGCTAAAACAGAATCCAAATCCGTCAGGTTTGGAAGGGACCACAAGGATCACCCAGTTCCAACCTCCCTGCCATGAGCAGGGCCACCTCACGCTAGATCAAGCTGCCCAGAGCCTCATCCAGCCTGGCCTTCAAGACCCCCAGGGCTGGAGCCTCAGCCACCTCCCTGGGCAACCCATTCCAGGGTCTCACCACTCTCATGGTGAAGAGCTTCCTCCTCACACCCAGTCTGAATCTACCCACTTCCAGCTCTGCCCCATTCCCCCTAGTCCTGTCGTTACACGATAGCCTAAAAAGTCCCTCCCCAGCTTTTCTTGTAGGCACCCCTTAAGATACTGGAAGGCCACAATAAGGTCACCTCGGAGCCTTCTCCTTTCCATACTGAACAGCCCCAACTCTCTCAGTCTGTCCTCACAGGACAGCTGCTCCAGACCTCGGATCATTCTCGTGGCCCTCCTCTGGACATGCTCCAGCAGGTCAAAATGCCAGTATGCAATTTAGAATACCTTTAATAAATCATATTGAAAAGAAGTCTGTGGTGAAGGAAAGGTTGAGAATCACTGCAATGAGTTTAGTCTATTCTGACCTTTTTTTTTTAATTTTATTTTTTAAGTTTTTTATTTTGCATAGACAACAGGATGTCCTTATTTTCTTTTTCAAGTCTTCCATCTCTAACAACAGGCAATCATCATTTACAGAACACTTTGTTTAAGAAGTTATTCTCTTCTTCTTACTCCAGCTGTGGGAGGCTGGAGATGGAGTTGTTGGAGGCAAAATGAGACTCAGACTAAGAAGAGCCCAAGACAACAGTGGCAGCCACTGTATCATATCTCACCATGATGTCATTGCCAATCTGGTACATATGACACCTCCACCACATTTACTATAACTGAGCACATCGGAATCATTACAGACAGCTACTGAAAATACTTTTTCATTATTAAAATGTCAAGATTTCTTACCCATAGCACACTGGTTTTTTATTATCCTCTATCTTTATCAGCTTGCAAAAAAACCTAAACATATAATACTTGGTTTTTCTAGACTCTGCAAATTTGTTTATGCCTTTGCTGTGGCTATTATGGTGTTATGCTTTGCAAATGAGATCTGCATTGTTATTGACACTTCAATTTTTTTATTATTACTCTTAACTTTTGAGAAGGTTTCCACTGTCCTCACTGTTGTGCAGCAAGACACCACCATGTTGTTTGCTGAGAGGATATACAAAAATAAGCATTTAGAACAAAAATTTATAGAACTGTCAAGGTGTAAGAGAAAGAAAGTAGGCCCCATTTTCCAGATGAGGAGTTGAGGTGTGAGCAGATTGATCTAGCCAAAGTGGAGTTGAAGCCTGACCATGCTTTCCTGATACAGCAAGATGAACCCAGTGGTTTCATTACAGCTGTATAGACAGGTTATACTCGTTTGGCATATGCCCTGTGCTTGATTGAGGAGCTAGAAGCATAAAGGTGCCTTGGGAACTCTACCACCAAAATACTAACTTTTGAAGGTTAGTACTGCAGCAATCTGATTTCACTAAAATTACAGAACCTCATTGAGGGCACATGTCCACTTATGCTGCTGGAGCCAGCACTCCAGGGGACAGCTTAGTCACAGCCCAAAAAGAAACCAGGGTCAGCGGGCAACAAGTCTGCAGCACTGCAAAGGGATGTGGTAAATGATCTGCAGCAGCTGCAAACTGGAAATGAGAAAAATCATGTAAATATTAGCTTTTCACAGAAGTACTTTAAGGTGGAAATTTTCAAGAAGAGAAAATCCAGATTTTGGTTTCCAGCTTCTCAAGTACCTAGAAGCAGATGAGCAGCACAGCTGGCTAGACAACTTTTTTGATGCTTATAAGGTAATAAAAAAATCATTGGGTGTGTTTGATCTTTCCTGTTAGTGTCTTGTTGTTTGTATTGGAGATGTCCAAATCTTGCAAGTCTGGAGCCAAATATTATCTGTATGAAATCTTTGTCTCAGTACTACATCCTCCCTTGCAACATATTTCACATGTAGTTCTTCTGTTGCCAAATTCTTCAGAACTCTAAGTAACATCCCTTTCCCTGTCTCTCAGCCAAACCAAGTAACTGAATGCTTGCTGTGTTTCTTGGATTCAGGTTATAAACTGCAGTACAATGCTACTGATTACATTTTCTTCAGTTCTCATACTTCCCCTTGACCTCCTATGAGAGTCAAAGTTCCCCTCCTTCTCTGCTGCCTTCCCATTCTGCTTGGAGTAAATAACAGCGTCTGTCTCAGTGAAACACAAACCAAACTGGTCTTAAGTAGTTTGTCATACCTTCTCCTTCAAACTTGTCACAAAGTCCACATGCTCCATGTAAAGGTTGTAAGGTAAAATCTGTTATCAATTTTGAATCATTAGTCAGGGGTCTAGGCTGGCTTTTTTTCCAGTGGGAGGGATGGAGATACATTATAGATGAGGTGACTGGCACAAAACCAAATTCTTTTCTTCAAAAAAAAACCCAAAGCTATAATTGGATAGCTCCAATAGTACAGGAGTTGAAGGGAAATACAGAATAAATCAAAGGTCACAGCAGTAAATGACAAGTTGTCCATTGACTAAAAAGCATTTGGTCAAGTGTTCAGAATGCAGAACAAGCTCCATTTTTAGAAAAGAAGAAGTAAGGCTGGTTTAACAAGACTTGAGGTGTAGAAAGTGTCCAGAGCTAAAAGAGAAATCAGTCTGATTTTTTTCCTGGGATGGGCACTAGAGCACTGCCAGTCCAGCAGAGCAGGGTTAGTTCAGGAGACAAGCTCACCAGAGACCAGTATCACTTACTCAGGTGACTGCATCTTGTGCCATCACTATGTTAAAGCTCATTTCAAAATGTCATGAATCACAGTGACAACAGTGTGTTCTACAACAGGTCCATTTCTGGGGCCTTCTCATATAAAACTGTAAATGATAGGGGCCTCTACAAAAAGACCCAGCTAAGGCAAAATGTCTTCCTGTTAGTTGTTTAAAGGACAAGTACCAAAGCTGCAGATGAGGAGGTAAAGAGAGGAAGGAACCAGTCTTGGAGCATTACAGAAAAAAAATCTCTGTTGTCAAAAGGAATGTACAGGTCCAGTTGAGCAGTTTGTCTCTGCAGATATGCCTGAAATAGCCATCAGCACTAGCACCATTAGAGCTTCCTTTAGTTTTAAATAGTGTGAAGCAAAACAGTATGCTTTTTCCTCCAGAAATATCACTACCATAGACTCAAAACGGAATATGGAAATTATACGGTTGACAAAACCATAAAACAAACACTCATCAAATATTGGATCCAGAAAAGGAAAACACATTTTTAGAAATCTCTTCAATTAGAAGGTAGAATTTTGGATTAGATATGTTAAAGCACAGACTGAATCTGCTAGGATTGTACATGCCTCTGCACTTGGAGTTTCTAAAGACCCATGCATGCTTTACATGCAGAACACATCACCAAGATTAGGCCTATAAGCCCTGATTTTTGGAGAAGAGTCAATATATAGGACATGATGAGATGATATTTCAATCATACTTTGCAGTGGTATAAATGATTATAAGAGGACTAAAGTGGTGGCAAGCATGGCTGAGGTAAGATAATCCTGATCAGATATATGAAAAAGCCACCTCTGTAGGGAATTCAGACTGGGCTTAGTGTTAGTGAGCTGAATGTGTTATCCAAGCTCTAACCTTCATATGTACCTATATATAGAACACAGCCTACAAATATACAGATCTTAAAGATGTCTATGGCTTTCTAGATAACTTTAAACACACCTTGAAAGATTCAAACATGCTGAATCCAGACTCTAAAATGCTGTTTGATCCAACCATATGCATAGACTGCCAGGGAGCTGTTAGCCCTGTATTAGCCTGATGACTTTCATGCTTCAAAAATGTAACTATTTTATGAGGAATGTGGACCAAGTTTGCTCACATCCAAAAAGAAATGATACAGATGAAAGAACAAGTGATATCATGTAACGTTTCACAAATCATTCTTTCAATGATTATTAGTTATTTTTTTTTCCTGTTTGCCAGTCATCCAAGAACACACCCTGTCTGCAGTTCTGGGGGTTTACCACATGATTTAGATGGACAGATCCTGTTCTGCAGAGAGTCTGCCAGGAAAGCACTTCAGCATTATTCATTGTGTACTATTAGTGGTAAGCAACGTGTCTTTGAGACTATATAGTTTTGTTTGTACTATCTGTTTGTGCAAGCACAGTGCTGAAGTAATGAATGATGAACATACTTCCCAAGTGAAGTTTCATATGAATGGCTATTCATGGTAACTACCATAAGACTTCATGATTTACTTATTTTTTTCCATTAATATGTTTATAGTCATCCAAACAATTAAGTTATTAACCAGAAGAACATACTTATTCTGCAGATTCCTAGAAACATAGTTCCTTGAGCTTTAAGCCCTAAACCCCTGATAAATTCATTCCACCCTTTTTTTAACCTCCCTTCCCCCTCTTCCCCACTCCCTCCCCAAAACAATGTTCATTAAAACTATAGTTTGTGTTCATACAGTCCACACAGGAAAGGAAGATTTTGAACAAAGAACCAGAGGACAGGAGCTCATGAGTTTTAAAGCCAGCTCCAAAAACAAGGGCTTCTTTGACTGTTGGTCAATTATGTGTTGTGACTCAGTTTCCCTGTCAACGTACTGAGAGTGTTTGTTTGCTTCAAGCAAATAATGGGCAAAAAATAACTTCTCCGATAAAATTGGTCTTTTGCTTGTGAAATATCTGTCATCTGTTTGCAGTTTTCTCACGGTATTAAACTTATGCTCATTTTTTCTGAATTTTTTTTTTTTTTGTAACTGTGGAAGGAACACAACACAGCCTTTAGAAGGCTTTGTGGTCAAAGGTGTTGTATAACCACCAGTTATTTATTATGAAATGAATGTACTCTTGTTCAAGCAAATTCCAGCATGAATATCATATGACAGGACTGAGAGGAAGCTTGTTTGTTCTAAAGACCAAAGTAGTATTTGTCTTAATAAAATGATAACATTGTTCATCTGTCTTCAGAGAACCAATCTGATATGTCTTTTGGTTAAGCTTTAGGGCTGGATTTTTCAACCCTGATTCACCTTGCCAACTATTTATTCATGTGAACAGTCCTACATAAATTTCAGATCATACTGTGTGTAAAAGGAAAGAAGGAACAGCTTATGTCTTCATCTCTATTCTGGACACCCCTGAGGCTAGCAATGACACTGACTGAGAGTATAACTGAAATGATCTAGGCAGTAACGTTCTTACATTGAAAATACAGTAACATTAGCCAAAAGTAAAAACAATCAGATTTAATTAAGATATGAAAAAGAGTGAAGACAATGGGGGTTCTTCCTCATGAAAATAAAATGTTTCAAGGTGACCCTAGCAGAATTTTACACAGCAATATCTTGAAATAAAAGACAGATAAAATATTGAAATAATCTTCTAAATGTTTAGAAAACTAGAGTAAATAAGAAAGTAATGACACTGGAGCCTGTCTGCAGTGAGAGTGAGCAACAGCACCTTCTTCATTGCTCAAGAGTCTTTGTGGGACAAGAAAAGATCAGGAAGAAACACACTAGCATGTGTACAGCAAAATGTACCTTTCTTCAATTAAACTGTTTCCTGATCTATCAGTATTGCTTGTGCAAGAAGATCTTCGTGGAATACTGTACCCACAGTACACTGGGTACTTAATGAGTTTCATTCAGCAAGGGCAGTGACAATCACCACAACAGTTAAGAAATTATATTTTTCATGAAGTCATGGCACAGATGTCACAAAGATATGGCATACATTACATTCCAAACCTGTGTTTCCATCTTCCTCAGAAATGACATGTCCGAGCCAGTGCTTGGGCCAAGATATGAGACTAGCAAGTTCTTGCTCATGTAGCAGACCCACGTTAGATCTGGATCTAAAGTGTTTTTTCCAAGCACAACCTGCAAGCAAATTCATCACCTTAATGTCGTTTGTTACTGAATTCACAATAATAACCACAGCTACCAGGTGCTCCTACCCTCAGAGCATCACATTCAAATATGATATACAAGAAATATATCAAACCAGAAAGCAAAGCAATCAGGAAGAAAGCTTGCATGATCTTCAGCAGGGCCACGCTTGTTTGGGGATTTTGAAGTTTGGCACATGAAAGTCTCAACTCTGTCTCCTACACACATATGTGACATATAGCTCCAGTTTCACATTAAGAAAACATCAGACAGCCTGCACACCAATCTCCACATTTTTTTTTTTTTCAATTGAAAAAGCTGCCAAACAAAGCAATTATTTTGCTTTGCAATTATTTTGCAATTATTTGCCCCCCACAGAACCTCCACCAGAGCAGCCCTATTTTATTTAGCATTACAGATGCAGCCAAAATTTCTCTACTCGCTATTTTGACACGGAATGCCTACCAATCTGTGACTGACACTGTAATAAACATTACATCTGCATGATTTATAACATTATTGCACATTGTTCACCGAGAAATATCTGCATGCTGCCGCTACTCCTTTCATAAAGCACTTAGCCCACAGAGACAAGATTCACTCTGAGTTTTACAGCACTTCAGCTGAAACTGTGGTTTGTGAATTTTTGTTCTGGAGGTCCCAGGTTCAGTGCTTTGCATTTTGGCCAACAGCTGACTGCTGTGCTGTAAATCCACCTGAGAAGTTATGACCATGAAGTGACACAATCATGCCTGCGACTATAATTCTACGCCTGAATGCTGTTTGCAAGCTTCCCTTCTTTCACTGCTGCATTTTTAATGCCTGAGCTAACTAAGATTATTCGAATTGCTTCAGCCATTTGAAATATTTATGCTGCTACGGAAGTCTTAAGGTCATAAAGAAACTGCTACTAATAGAAGCAATTTATTACCAGAGTCAGTGTTTGTGATTCTTAACTTTTTCCTGATACATGACTCACCCTACTCAGTTATTTAGAAGTGAATATTTTTTTAAAGGACTGACTTCCTCACTGAGAGGACTCTTTACTCAGGTGCAATCACATAAAAACAGATCCAAGAAATTGAATTGGGGGAATGAAACTAAAGGGAAAGTATTAAAACTGATACAGATTTGGGTTTTTTTTAGGCATTCAGTATTGCATTATATGATCTGCCAGGGGAAGCCAGGAAAAAGGCAGCAAATGCAAGAATGTCCATTCAAATTACATTCACGACTTGACCTGGAAACTTGGTTTCTAAAATAGTCAAGGCAAAAAACATCTCCACACTTACAATTGGGAACATCTGTGCAGAAGCTGTCATTTGCTCTACTGCCCTGGTACAGAGGGGAAAGAAGGGAGGGTCTGCCTCCTGGTGCAGACCTGCATTTCCTAGTGCTACCCTAGCTTTTAACTGAATTAAACCAAAATCCCAGACCCCAACAGGCAAGCAGAAACTCAGATGTGTACAGGCTTCAGACCTCTTATTAGTATTTTGTACAGGTTTCTAAGCCCATGGAAGAACAGGAGAGTGAGAGTAGCTTTAGAGCTGAATAACACTGCAGGTTAAGTTATCATGACAAATCTTTCTGATGCATTTCAAGGTACTTAATCTTAGTTCCCTACCTCAGCTCTCTTCCTTTGGTCCCACCAGCTCAGTAAGAGGGAGAGGGCACTGTCTCCCCACTCTGCACCCCACCAGTAGACACCACAGTGCCAAGCAAACGGGAGAAGGAAATATATCTTGTGATCTGAGGAGACATGGTTTAGCAGAGTCCTAAAAGCTGTGTGTGAACACAAGCAGCTGCTGTGTGGGAAGCCCAGCAAAGGAACAGCTGGGAAGCAGGAGCTGCTGGCAGGTCAGACACTGCCCCAACAGGAGGTTTCATGAGAGTATCCAACCATCAAGCCATAGCTGTGCCTGCATGTTTGCAAGGAGGAGGGGTTCATGCATTGGAGTAGCCCTTTGCAAAGGTATCTACATGTGCCTACATGAGATATTGTGCCTGGATAAGACATTGCTTTTTGTGCCTGCATTTCCACAGACCACTTATGGTAGTTTTGTTTTCATGAGCTAGAAGGGATTTGGAAATCCTGTGCAGGCCTCTTAGCCTCATGCCTAAAGGTGGAGTATGCACCCTGTAGAACAATCAGTAGGGAGGGCAGTAATAGAGTGAAATTTCTAGATCTAGGGCTAACAGGGAAGCAGAAAACATCCAGAAGTAACAGGGATCTCTGCAGCTTGTAAGCTGCATTCTTGCACCATGGCCCCTCTGGTGGTGCTGCACTTCATGACTGGCAGTGACTTTGGCTCTTGGCACCATGATTCCCCATTTGCAAGAGCAGTTAATTAGCAAGAGCTCCTGAGCCAAGTATATTCAAAGCAATGCATCTGCAAAGGCATGTTGGGTAGCCATTGTCACTTTCCATCTGTATGTGCTCCCCTATCCTTTGGGTCTCTGAAACAAACATGTGGCTCGCAACCCCCATGTTCTGCAAGAGCAGTCCTGTCTGAGTACAAGGAGCAAATGTTAGATGTCATGTCCAGGAAAATACCAATCTGCATTACCAATGCATGGATTACTCAATACCCATGCCAGATGTTAACAGCTGTGTGCCCAGAGGAGCAGTGCTGAGCCATGGCTGTGGTCACAGAAAATCATGTGGTGAGCATTTGTGTTTTTATCAACTGGCCTCTTTATCCCATCTGTAACCAAGATCATGTAGAAAAAGGGTGTCCCAGCATGTGAGTCTCTTACCTCTGGAGCACTAGCTGGTTGCCATAAGGCAGCTCTGCTGGTAGCCAGGGTCAGTTACAACAGAGTTGATGCTAAGGGAGAAGCATTTATTTGCCATGAATGCTTCTCCTGGCCTGCCCAGGAGCATGTTTCCAGCAGCATAGAGTTTTTCTGCTAGACTGTGACCAAGCTGGTGTCCACCAGAGCATCACTGGCACATAACGACACTGTTCATGGTCTCAGCCATGACCTCCTGCAAAGTTTGTCCACATATATTTAAATGTTACTGGGCTCTGTATGTATAGCTGCATATGAACTACTGCTGATCCCCCTACATAGGTCTTCAAAGGCAGTTTATTCAGAGCAAGTTAAGTATTTGCACAATAGGATGTACAGTCTAATTGCTCACTTTCCTTACTACCTTCAAGTCACCTTAAGCTGCTGTTCATTTCTTTTGGAGCAGTCTGCTTCCATCTTAAACATGTTTTGAAAAATCAGACAGAAAACCCTCTTCATGTTAGCTAGATTGTTCTGTAAATGCAATTTTTGATATTAGCTTTAAAATATTGCTCTGAATTTGTTTGCAACCATCTTCATGCTGCCTTTTCTGGAATTTATGTTTTATGCTCTACTTTGTCCTGTCATTTAATTTCAGAATATATGTTATGTGTGACATATCCACAAAACACAGCTGTATTATGTCTAAGTCTGCCTAGGCTCAAAGCCCAAAGAACCACAGTGTCTTTTAGTTAAAAGTCATCTGGCTTATCCAACAAAGATATTTTTGTAGTCTGTTTTTAAAGATTCACTCTTTATGTTTGTTTTTTTAAGTAGTATCTTGAAATATGATGTCATAATTTGTCTGTACATCACAGCTCATCAGTGCGAAACAATTTCTAATCATAGAGCTTGAAATCAAACTTGAAGTCCTAAAAGATTTTGGTACACTTAAAATACTGAAAGTATTTGAGTGGATTTCCAGCATTGTTTGTTACTAACAAAGGTTTATTCTTACTGAAGAAATAGAGTAACCTCTAAACATTGTGCTATGGTAAATTTTGTTAATTACAAAAAGTAGCAAAACTGTTTTTCAAGTAGAGGCTGAAGGGTACAAAACATGGTGCTGTTTTGATCATTCTTTTTTAAAATCAAAATAATATTGAGAAAAGTTGGATTCTACAATGTGTAACATCCACTTACGGACTTAAACTAGTCATAGTACAGACACTGTCCCTTGGTGCAGATAATATTTCACCATTTGAAATTTGTTTCCTATGAAAGCTTCCAAAGCTCAAAAATGTGTTCTGTCAGCTGAAACTGTCAATACTGGTGACATTTTCAATAGTCTTAACATGAGGTATTTGCCACACAATGCAAACCTTATAAATGCTGGCCTGTTAGGCTCTGTGTAGTTTTGTTTAATATTGGAGGCCAGCATGGAAATATTTATTAGAAAATATCCTTGTATTTTAAATCTCTGTCATTTAATAGATAGTTGATTTTTCCCTGATGGCACTTGAATGAATGTGTGTGTGATGCAACCCGTCAGGTCAGTGAACTCCAGCCTGGTGAAATGTTTGTGCTGCTGGAAGCAGAAAGACTTTATGCCCACAGGTGATTTCGGAGGGGTCAGCACTGCAGTGCTCCAACATAGCCAGCCCTGGAAATAAAACACATTAACCAGCTCTGACTGTGCTTCCTTCCTTCCTTGCCTTGTGGAATATACAATATTTATGATTAAGCTTCATAAATGAAAATCAGAGTAGTTTCTGTGCTCATTCAAGCTGCACAGTCTTATCCTGGGTGATTCATTCATTGAGTCAGGCAGCCGTGCATGCAGTCATTCATAAGTAATGCCACGCTTCCCTTCAGCATGCAACAATGATTTACCTCCCTGCTGCCTTTCAGTGTTTGTTCAGCAAATACGCTAAGGTAGAGAGTTTCTATTTCAAGCTTTATCCTTATTTTTAAAGAAATAGTGTTACCTTATTGCATGCATACAGAGTGCTGCACAGAGAACCAAGCACAGACGTTAGAAAAGAATTGCTGCAGCCTGTAGTATCCCTCCCAAAATATTCTGTCTTTACCCAGCATCCATGAGAAGGGGCTTGTACTTACAATCAAGATTTCACCTCCTTTTACACTCATGCCTTGCCACAAATATGTCTATAAAACCAGACTCACTTTAACCTGGTACCCTATTCACCAGGACTCTAGAAGAGGATTGATAACTCACCCTAGCCTCATGTGACAAAGCCTCGAGCATAAGGATTTGATTTTCTGTTATCAGTAACTTTCTCCTAATTTCAGCAACTTACAGGAAATAAAAACATACAGAAATCTCAGCCCAAGGAAGAGCTTTTGACCCATGCAATTTTAAGGGACTATGAAGAATGAAGACCTGGCCTGTCCAGCAGATTGGGCAGTAACATGTGTTTGATTCTTGTAAAATCATGGCATGCAGGATTCGCCCCATTCAACATTACACAAAAAAAAAGTGAGGCACAAGTCAAGTAATTGTAGTAACGTCCCTATGCAATGAAAGCACTATGTAACACTGCCTATATGATCTCTGAGTCTTCTGGCACCAGATGATTTCTGTTTATAGCAAAATTACAATGTCGGTGCAAGTAAATATCGACAAATACATAATTTAGCAACCATCACAACTATCAAAATCCAGAGTGCAGACACGCTTTGAGTGAAGTAAAAGGGTTGACTCCTCTGTTCTTGGGAGGGGAAGAGATTTTTTTTCTTCATTTCTGAAGAGACTTCTGAATTGAACAGGTTCCAGCTGAGAAAGCTGGCCTTAAGCAATGTTGTATTTCATGTAAATCCACAGGAAAAAAGGAACTGTAAGTTAAAAAAAATTCTGGGTGTGACATGTTCATGCATCCCAAACATCTGCTGTATCACAACTGGAAACTGGTTATGGACACATTTTCATTAGTCACAAAAAAGACAACTAATTTTTTCCTGTTTTCTCAAGATTTCAAAGCTCTACACTGTATCCTTAAACATAAGCCATTAAATCATGTTTCAGGCTTAGGGACTTTCATGCTTTGAAATTCTTTTGAAGTTGACAGATGACTTTATGTTTTGCTTTTTAATTCTGGTTCTTAAAAAAGGAACTTCAATTTATCTTCCATTATTGCTCTCTTTTATAGCTCATCAAAGGACACCCTTATGAAAAGGTATGTACTAATGTTAAGGAATAATATTTTGAAACTCTGCTGTATTTTTACATCCTTGGTAACATCAGGACTTTAAAAATACCTGTTTAAATTACTTAACTATTTTCTTTTTAATTGCATTTTCAAGGAAATTAAAATTGCTTTCTTTGAATTTTTGTTTCTTTACTTTTTGATGTAACCAGTATAGGGCACCAGAAAAGCAGTAATATTTGTCTATATTTTTCTGCTGTCTTTTAAGTTCTGAAGCATTTTAATTTTAAGAATTTAGAGTATTCAGGACACTGTATGGCCATTATTCCAGATAGTAGTCTACTGTTGGTCTTGACAGTTTATAAGAAAGTAAAATATATTTGCAGAGAATACAGGCAATGCTATGTAATGGATTTATTGAAGAGTCTGGCTGCTAATAACTTTTAAAGGAAAAATGAATTTTCCTGCAAGTGATAAATTTTATAGAGTGGCTGGCTAATGCAGAAAATGTTGCTTGCTTGTCAAAAGAATCAAACATCCCAAATCTGAAATACTTTGGTAATCATACTTTGTTTCTCTGTACCTCCAAGCTTTGAGTCAAATTTAGTGCAAGTAATTAAATGAAATATGAAACTAAAACTCTGAATATTTCATTTTTATTTCCACAGATTTCAGCCTGAATTTGCATTAGAGAAGCAGCCCTCTATTGCGATAAATATCTAGCACCCAACTTTCTGAAAGAGATCCCAAACTGCTACATAAAGGAACAAATCCAGGGACCGAGCAAAACCAGAAGGCTGTGGATGGAGTAGAAGGATGAACCTTGTAGTGTTGCCATGAACATGGGATTCTGCTAGACTTATTTGGACTCAAGATTTATAACTGCAGATAATTGCTATAAACTTCTCTAGATTCTGATTGCTCATATGGACAAGCATTAGAATCCATTATACTTGACCGTAACCACTTGTCTAGGACACAGGGCAAAGCCTTGACGCACAGCAGTTGTATTTTTAATTCAGTAATACTATTATGTTATATAAAGTGATAAATGTTACAGTAAATGCAGTAGCTCCTTTTGTGGCCAATATTTTTACCCAGCCTGGCTACTTCTCTACGTAGCTGGGTACAGACCTACAGTTAGAGCATGAAATGTAACCTCTTCCTGATTAAAAAACATTTTTAAAATAAATATTAACCTAAGGGAGTTTTGGTGTACTGATTTTACATACCTACCCAATTAAAGAGGCTAACATTCTCTCTGTGCTTGAGGCAGAACAGTGGGGAAAGCAGTGGACACACAATCAGCTCTCAGTGTTTTTCCTGATATATTTAACACTAACACAACTGTTAGTAATATAAAACAGCAACAATCTGCTCTGTGGTTCAGTGTGGAACCTTAAGTGAGGCTGGACTGTCCTGGCAATAGGAACAACTGGGCAAGATTGAGGTCATAAAAACCTCAGAAATATAAATCGTAAAGAACAGAAATTTTATAATTATCTGTATTTTTCAGATGAGGAAATGAGGCAAGTGAACTTAGAGTCTGCATTAGCACTAGGAACTGAACCCAGAGCCTGTGATTTCATTAAATTGCTGTTTGGCAAGTAGTCTCCAGTCACTTAAGTAGGCCAGTGCAGGAACCTCTGCCATTACCATTGTCTTTTCTGCTTCACTTTTAATTGCCTTTGTTCACCTTTCTGAAACCTCAGCAGTACCCCACTCCTGTTTTGACCTTATGCTCTTTGTAGTTTGGGTGGCTGAGGAGAATTTGTGGCTGATTTATATGAATGCAAATATTTTGCTTATTCACATAAGGGGGAAGGAGCCTACCATGACTGAAACATACAAACAGTTAATATTTGCTTTCGCACAAAAGACCTGGTCTTGTTCTTTCTGAGCCATATTAGACCATATACAGTAACCTCATCTGAAAAGAAAAAAAAAAAAAAGCTCTACTTTCCATATACTGCATGAAAGCAAGTCCTGGAAACACCAAAAACATCTACATTATAAGAGCCTTTAGCAGGTTTGTGCTGGTGAAGACCACTGACTATTAAAACTACTCTAAACTTTTTAGTTTGTCTTTGTACCACAACAAAGGTCCCTTTATTAATTCGCTGCTATCTAAATCTCAGCTTGCAATCCTGTGGAGCACATGTTGTTTCAGGATTATTACTCCAGACAGCACAGGGGGCATCACATCCTCTTTGGAAGCCTGACCACAACAAAGAACATGAATAATCACCAGTATGAATTTACAGAATGAGCACGTTTCATATGCCAGCCCCCCTAGCAGCACACACATCTCAGTCATCAACACACTGTTCATCAGGGCATTTCCAAATAACAGTTCCTCTAAGAACCAGGATATTACGGGTTGAATGGCATTTCTGCTCTACTTTTCTCTTTCACTTTGAATCCACTCAGGCACCTTGAAGCCACATGTAGAAGCTACAGTGACACTCACTGGAGAAGGCTGAGCTGATTACTTTCTGCTTCATTGGCTCCTGAGACTCCAGGCACCAGGTTCTTTATGGTACTGATTACCCTCACATTTTAGCCCATTAAGTATTGCATATCTGCTGAGCTATCCAACTTTTACTCAGAAAACTAAAAACTTGTGCCATCATCCAGCACTCTGCAGATGTCCCAGATATTACAGCAGCACAATCACTGGACTGTTTAGAGTACTTTGTTCCTGTCTCGGTGAATTATGGGGTGTCACACTGTGGCGTGTGCTGCTAAAGTAAGAGGTAACCCAACATGACATGACATAATGGGATACAGCCTGTGGGTACAGGGAGAGGGCTGGGAAGGGAAGTACAACTAGACCCATACCTGGAGAAATATCAGTAACCAAAAATTTGGTCAAATAGTTTCTTGTATCTTACCAGATTATTCAAAGAAAGAATAAAATTTTCATTGCACAGCGACCTAAAAGCAAAGTAATATGATTGCATGGCTCTAAAACAAAAATAAAAAGAGTTAAAATCTTTATTTATATTTCAAATAGCTCATAACTTCTGCTGACCCAAAAGGTACACCACTTTTGTCAGTATTAGCAGCCTCGGTAAATTGAAAAGTTCTGCAAAAGCCCTTCAGTTTCTCCAGAGTTTGGAATAGACGAGGGATGGGTTTCAAAACCCATAGGTTTCTGTCGACAGTATGCATATGATTTCCTGTTAAGCTCTTCCCAC